>NC_041385.1:209225645-209302986 GCF_002162155.2 Triticum dicoccoides | reverse complement strand
CCCAAAAGTCGATTCAGTCGACTGAAGTGTAGCTAAATCAGAGCAGCATAGCAAGCAAGAGCAAGAGTGAGAGCAGTAGCGCAAGCAAGAGCAAGAGCAGACCACGCAGGGGACAGAGAGCAAGAGCAGAGCAACGGCGTGAGCGAGATCTAAAGCAACAGCAACTCCCACTGATGTGGACATCCCCGCCGAGGGAGCGACACCATGGAGGAAGTGGCCAGCGACGCCGCCATGGATGGAGCCGCACCGTGTCGGCTCGGGACCGAGCGCCGGCAGCACCGTGAGATTGAATCAAGAAGAAAATGCGGCGATTAGTGTACAACCTCTTTGGTGGAGCCGATTAGGCCTCAGCTTCATCTGGGGAAACAGTGATCATGATGTTCTTCCGGTGGTGCAGGTGAAGACGGCGTTGTGGGAATGGAGGTGGCGCTAAAGACGAGGGGAATGTTGGGGCAGCTCCTTGGAGGTGGAGGACGGGGTGGCTGAACCGGCGGGAGCACAAGATCGAAGACGGATCCTCATCTGGTACGGTGGATGAGGGATGTCGAGGTGTTGCTGTGGACGACATCGTCGGGGAAGAGGCTCCGGCTGGGTGGCGGAAGGAGGAGGGTGTGGGGCTTCGCAGGTTTTCACGGCCTCGGTGTACGAATGGGTGGGTGGATGGGATGGGAGTGGGGAACCATGGCTTAGGGACGCGCTTGTTCGGAATGTGGGGTAGGTTATGAAAGTACCCCCACCGATTTGACCTAGGCGGTTCTTTTGATTCAGGGGTATCACAGGCATTCCGAGTGTCGGGATTTTGCAGGAGGTGGGAGTTTTCACGCGCGTTGTAATTTTGGAATAGCAAGGCGCAGGTTGAGATGGAGGGAGTTGTCGGAGCACAACGAGACAAAGATATATCTTAAATATTTCGGGGTAACAAGGCGCGGGTTGAAATTTCCGGACAAGCCTAACGTGTACCGTACCAAATCAATTCGCACTTCCGTCAACGAAAAAACAAAAAGAAATCAATTTGCAGCACACAAGAGAGTCTAGTCCCGTGTACTGTACCAAATCAATTCACACTACAAATGTCATTCAAAACTTTGAATTCATGTTATGTTCAATTAAAATATTTCGCTACGTGTATAATGCATGCAACCTACTACTCAAATGAACGTTTTAGCGCATTCCAAATGTATATACAACCGCTTCAATACGAACTAAATTTGAATTCGTTTCTCTATTTGAATAAGATCTACAATAATGATTGTTGTGAAGTCAAACCATTTGAATTCGTTTCTCTATTTTAATAAGATCTACAATCATCATTATTGTCAAGTTAAACCATCGTTTGTGTATTATCTTCACAGCACACCACATGATTACTCTCGAGTTAGATATGAACTATATATGTGTACTATATGAACTCGAACTCGATTTTTTGAATCCACTTTATGTTGATTCCAAATCACAGTACATTTCAACCTCTAGCTAGATCTTCATAATCTAAACCATTGATAACCCACAAGTATAGGGGATCGCAACAGTTTTCGATGGTAGAGTATTCAACCCAAATTTATTGATTCGACACAAGGGAGCCAAAGAATATTCTCAAGTATTCGCAGTTGAGTTGTCAATTCAACCACACCTGGATAACTTAATATCTGCAGCAAAGTATTTAGTAGCAAAGTAGTATGGAAGTAACGGTAACAATGGCAAAAGTAACAGTAGCAGTTTTTTAGTAATTGTAACAATGGCAACAGTAAAGTAACTAAGCAAAGATCAATATGTGAAAAGCTCATAGGCATTGGATCAGTGATGGATAATTATGTCGGATGCGATTATTCATGCAACAGTTATAACATAGGGTGACACAGAACTAGCTCCAATTCATCAATGTAATGTAGGCATGTATTCCGAATATAGTCATACGTGCTTATGGAAAAGAACTTGCATGACATCTTTTGTCCTACCCTCCCGTGGCAGCGGGGTCCTATTGGAAACTAAGGGATATTAAGGCCTCCTTTTAATAGAGTACCGGACCAAAGCATTAACACTTAGTGAATACATGAACTCCTGAAACTATGGTCATCACCGGGAGTGGTCCCGATTATTGTCACTTCGGGGTTACCAGATCATAACACATAGTAGGTGACTATTGACTTGCAAGATAGGATCAAGAACTCACATATATTCATGAAAACATAATAGGTTCAGATCTGAAATCATGGCACTCGGGCCCTAGTGACAAGCATTAGGCATAGCAAAGTCATAGCAACATCAATCTCAGAACATAGGGGATACTAGGGATCAAACCCTAACAAAACTAACTTGATTACATGATAAATCTCATCCAACCCAGCACTGTACAACAAGCCTACGATGGAATTACTCATGCACGGCGGTGAGCATCATGAAATTGGTGATGGAGGAAGGTTGATGATGACGATGGCGATGGATTCCCCTCTCCGGAGCCCCGAACGGACTCCAGATCAGCTCTCCCGAGAGAGTTTAGGGCTTGGCGGCGGCTCCGTATCGTAAAACGTGATGAATCCTTCTCTGTGATTTTTTCTCCCCGAACATGAATATATAGAGTTGGAGTTGTGGTCGGTGGAGCACCAGGGGGCCCATGAGGCAGGGGGCACGCCCATGGGATAGGCGCGCCCCCACCCTCGTGGACAGGGTGTGGGCCCCCTGGCCTTGATTCTTTTGCCAGTATTTTTTATTAATTCCAAAAATATTCTCCGTGAAGTTTCAGGTCATTCCGAAAACTTTTATTTTTGCACAAAAATAACACCATGGCAATTCTGCTGAAAACAGCGTTAGTCCGGGTTAGTTCCATTCAAATCATGCAAGTTATAGTCCAAAACAAGGGAAAAAGTGTTTGGAAAAGTAGATACGATGGAGACGTATCAACTCCCCCAAGCTTAAACCTTTGCTTGTCCTCAAGCAATTCAGTTGACAAACTGAAAGTGATAAAGAAAAACATTTACAAACTCTGTTTGCTCTTATTGTTGTAAATATGTAAAGCCAGCATTCAAGTTTTCAGCAAAGATTATGAACTAACCATATTCACAATAACATTTAGGTCTCATGTTTACTCATATCAATGGCATAATCAACTAGCGAGCAATAATAATAAATCTCGGATGATAACACTTTCTCAAAACAATCATAATATGATATAACAAGATGGTATCTCACTAGCCCTTTCCGAGACCGCAAAACATAAATGCAGAGCACCTCTGAAGATCAAGGACTGACTAAACATTGTAATTCATGGTAAAAGAGATCCAATCATAGTCATACTCAACATAAATTAATAGTAATGGATGGAAATGACTGCGGTGCTCTCCAACTGGTGCTTTTTTAATAAGAGGATGATGACTCAACATAAAAGTAAATAGATAGGCCCTTCGCAGAGGGAAGCAGGGATTTGTAGAGGTGTCAGAGCTCGGTTTTTGAAATAGAGATGAATAATATTTTGAGTGGCATACTTTCATTGTCAACATAACAACCGAGAGATCTCGATATCTTCCATGCTACACACATCATAGGCGGTTCCCAAGCAGAATGGTAAAATTTATACTCCCCCACCACCAACAAGCATCAATCCATGGCTTGCCCAAAACAACGGGTGCCTCCAACTAACAACAATCCTGGGGGAGTTTTGTTTGCAATTATTTTGATTTGGTTTGAGCATGGGACTGGGCATCCCGGTGACCAGCCATTTTCTCGCGAGTGAGGAGCAGAGTCCACTCCTCTTGGGAATAACCCGCCTAGCATGGAAGATACGTACAACCCTTGTTGATACATGAGCTATTCGAGCATACAAAACATAATTTCATTTGAAGGTTTAGAGTTTGGCACATGCAAATTTACTTGGAACGGCAGGTAGATACCGCATATAGGAAGATATGGTGGACTCATATGGAATAACTTTGGGGTTTATGGAAGTGGATGCACAAGCAGTATTCCCTCTTAGTACAAGTGAAGGCTAGAAAAAGATTGGGAAGCGACCAACTAGTGAGCGACAACAGTCATGAACATGCATTAAAATTAATAAACATTGAGTGCAAGCATGAGTAGGATATAATCCACCATGAACATAAATATTGTGGAGGCTATGTTGATTTTACCTTAATACTTCTTTTGTAGTTGCGGACGCTTGCATTAGGGGTTAATCATAAGTGGGATGCTTGTCCAAGTAAGGGTAGTACCCAAGCACTGGTCCACCCACATATCAAATTATCAAAGTACCGAACGCGAATCATATGAACGTGATGAAAACTAGCTTGATGATAATTCCCATGTGTCCTTGGGAGCTCCTTTCTCATTATTAGAATTTGTCCAGGCTTACCCTTTGCTACATAAAGGATTGGGCGACCTTGCTGCACTTATTTACTTTATTTACTTGTTACTCGTTACTATTTATCTTATCACAAAACTATCTATCACCTACAATTTCAGTGCTTGCAGAGAAAACCTTACCAAAAACCGCTTATCATTTCCTTCTGTTCCTCGTTGGGTTCGACAATCTTACTTATCGAAAGGACTACGATTGATCCCCTACACTTGTGGGTCATCAAGACTCTTTTCTAGCGCCGTTGCCGGGGGGTGTAGCGCTTTTGGTGAGTTGAACTTTGTAAGGAAACATTTATATAGTGTGCTGAAATTTTTTGTTACTTGTCACTATGGAAACTAATCCATTGAGGGGCTTGTTCGGGGTATCTTCACCCCGACCAGAAGAGCAAAGAGTTGCTCCTCAACCTACTGAACTTTATGGAAATATTTACTTTGAGATTCCTTCGGGTATGATAGAGAAACTGCTAGCTAATCCATTTGCAGGAGATGGAACATTGCATCCCGATTTACACCTTATCTTTGTGGATGAAGTTTGTGGATTATTTAAGCTTGCAGGTATTCCTGATGATGTTGTCAAAAGTAAGGTCTTCCCTTTATCTTTGAAGGGAGATGCATGGACATGGTATAGGCTATGTGATGATACGAGATCTCGGAATTATAAGCGATTGAAGTTGGAATTTCACCAGAAGTTCTACTCTATGCATCTTGTTCATCGTGATCGTAATTACATATATAATTTTTGGCCTTGTGAAGGAGAAAGCATCGCTCAAGCTTGGGGGAGGCTTAAGTCAATGTTATATTCATGCCCCAATCATGAGCTCTCCCGGGAAATAATTATTCAAAACTTTTATGCTCGGCTTTCTCTTAATGATCGCAACCTACTCGATACTTCCTGTGCTGGTTCTTATATGCTGAAGACTATTGATTTCAAAAGGGACTTATTAGAAAGAATTAAATGCAACTCTGAAGATTGGGGTTCCGACGATGGTAAGGAGTCAGGTATGACACCTAAGTTCGATTGTGTTAAATCTTTTATGGATACCGATGCTTTTTGTGGATTTAGCGCTAAGTATGGACTTGACTCTGAGATAGTAGTTTCTTTCTGTGAATCTTTTGCTACTCACGTTGATCTCCCTAAAGAGAAGTGGTTTAAATATAATCCTCCTATTGAAGTGAAAGTAGTTGCACCTATTACAGTTGAAGAAAAGACTATCACCTATAGTGATCCTATTGTTCCTACTACTTATGTTGAGAAACCTCCTTTTCCTGTTAGGATAAAAGATCATGCTAAAGCTTCGACTGTTGTTCGTAAGAGTAATACTAGGACTTATACACCTCCTAAGAAAATCAATGTTGAATCTAGTATTGCTATGGTTAAAGATCTCTTGGATGATGATTTAGATGTGCATGTTATTTATTTCTGTGGTGAAACTGCTAATACTGCTAGACCAGATACTAAGATACATAGACCTGTCATAGGCATGCCTGTTATTTCTGTTAAAATAGCAGATCATTGTTATCATGGCTTATGTTATATGGGTGCAAGTGCTAGTGCGATACCTTATGATCTATATAAAGAAATTATGCACGACATTGCACCCGTTGAATTAGAAGACATTGATGTTACTATTAAGCTTGCTAATAGGGATACCATTAAACCTGTTGGGATTGTTAGAGATGTTGAAGTCTTATGTGGGAAGGTTAAATACCCTGCTGATTTTCTTGTTCTTGGTTCCCCACAAGATGATTTTTGTCCCATTATTTTTGGTAGACCCTTCTTGAATACAGCTAGTGCTAAGATTAATTGTGAAAAAGATACTGTCACAGTTGGCTTAGATGGTATGTCTGATGAGTTTAATTTTGCTAAGTTTCGTAGACAACCTCGTGATAGGGAACCACCTAGTAAGGATGAGATTATTGTTCTTGCTTCCATTGTTGTGCCTCCTACTGATCCGTTAGAACAATATTTGCTAGACCATGAAAACAATATGTTTATGAAGGAAAGAAGGGAAATAGATGAAGTGTTCCTCAAACAGGAACCTATGCTGAAACATAACCTTCCTGTTGAAATCCTTGGGGATCCCCCTCCACCCAAGGGTGATCCCGTGTTTGAACTCAAACCATTACCTGATAATCTTAAGTATGCTTATCTTGATGAAAAGAAAATATATCATGTTATTATTAGTGCTAACCTTTCAGAGCAAGAAGAAGAAAGATTATTGAAAACTCTGAAGATGCACCGCGCTGCTATTGGATATACTCTGGATGATCTCAAGGGCATTAGTCCCATGTTATGCCAACATAAAATTAATTTGGAGGCCGATGCTAAACCAGTTAGAGATCCTCAACGATGACTGAATCCCAAGATGAAAGAAGTGGTAAGAAAGGAGATACTAAAGCTCCTTGAGGTAGGTATAATCTATCCCCTTGCTGATAGTGAATGGGTAAGCCCTGTCCACTGTGTTCCTAAAAAGGGAGGTATTACCATTGTCCCTAATGATAAAGATGAATTGATCCCGCAAAGAATTATTACAGGTTATAGGATGGTAATTGATTTCTGTAAGTTAAATAAAGCTACTAAGAAAGATCATTACCCTTTACCTTTTATTGATCAAATGCTAGAAAGACTATCCAAACACACACATTTCTTCTTTCTAGATGGTTATTCTGGTTTCTCTCAGATACCTATGTCAGCGAAGGATCAATCTAAAACTACTTTTACTTGCCCTTTTGGTACTTTTTCTTATAGACGTATGCCTTTTGGTTTATGTAATGCACCTGCTACCTTTCAAAGATGCATGATGGCTATATTCTCTGATTTTTGTGAAAAGATTTGTGAGGTATTCATGGATGACTTCTCCGTTTATGGATCCTCCTTTGATGATTGTTTGAGCAACCTTGATCGAGTTTTGCAGAGATGCGAAGACACTAGTCTCGTCCTGAATTGGGAAAAGTGTCACTTTATGGTTAATGAAGGCATTGTCTTGGGACATAATATTTCCGAGAGAGGTATTGAAGTTGACAAAGCAAAAGTTGATGCTATTGAAAATATGCCATGTCCCAAGGGCATAAAAGGTATAAGAAGTTTCCTTGGTCACGCCGGTTTTTATAGGAGGTTCATTAAGGACTTTTCTAAAATCTCTAGGCCTCTGACTAATTTATTGCAAAAAGATATTCCTTTGTCTTTGACGATGATTGTGTAGAAGCATTTGAAATACTTAAGAAAGCTTTGATCACTGCACCTATTGTTCAACCACCTGATTGGAATTTACCTTTTGAAATTATGTGCGATGCTAGTGATTATGTTGTAGGTGCTATTCTAGGGCAAAGAGTTGATAAGAAATTGAATGTTATCCAGTATGCTAGTAAGACTCTTGATGCCTAGAGAAATTATGCTGCTACTGAAAAAGAGTTCTTAGCAGTTGTGTTTGCATGTGATAAGTTTGGACCTTATATTGTTGATTCCGAAGTTACTATTCACACCAATCATGCTGCTATTAAATATCTTATGGAAAAGAAAGATGTTAAGCCTAGGCTCATTAGATGGGTTCTTCTGCTCCAAGAATTTGATTTACATATTATTGATAGAAAGGGAGCTGAGAACCCCGTTGCAGACAACTTGTCTAGGTTAGAGAATGTTCTTGATGACCCACTGCCTATTGATGATAGCTTTCCTGATGAACAATTAGCGGTCATTAATGCTTCTCGTACTGCTCCTTGGTATGCTGATTATGCTAATTACATTGTTGCTAAATTTATACCTCCTAGTTTAACATACCAGCAAAAGAAAAAGTTCTTTTATGATTTAAGACATTACTTTTGGGATGACCCACACCTTTATAAAGAAGGAGTAGATGGTGTTATTATACGTTATGTGCCTGAGCATGAACAGGAACAGATCCTACGCAAGTGTCACTCTGAATCCTATGGAGGACACCACGCTGGAGATAGAACTGCACACAAGGTACTACAATCTGGTTTTTATTGACCTACTCTCTTCAAAGATGCTCGTAAGTTTGTCTTATCTTGTGATGAATGCCAAAGAGTAGGTAACATTAGTAGACGTCAAGAAATGCCTATGAATTATTCTCTTGTTATTGAACCATTTGACATTTGGGGCTTTGATTATATGGGACCTTTTCCTGCCTCCAATGGTTATACACATATTTTAGTTGTTGTTGATTACGTTACTCAGTGGGTAGAAGCTATTCCAACTAGTAGTGCTGATCATAACACTTCTATTAAAATGCTTAAGGAAGTTATTTTTCCGAGGTTTGGAGTCCCTAGATATCTTATGACTGATGGTGGTTCACATTTTATTCATGGTGCTTTCCATAAGATGCTTGCTAAGTATGATGTCAATCATAGAATCGCATCTCCTTATCATCCGCAGTCTAGTGGTCAAGTAGAGTTGAGCAATAGAGAGCTCAAATTAATTTTGCAAAAGACTGTGAATAGATCTAGAAAGAATTGGTCCAAAAAACTTGATGATGCATTATGGGCCTATAGAACTGCATACAGAAATCCTATGGGTATGTCTCCATATAAGATGGTTTATGGAAAAGTGTGCCATTTACCTCTTGAACTTGAACATAAAGCATATTGGGCTATTAAAGAGCTCAACTATGACTTCAAACTTGTCGGTGAGAAGAGGTTGTTTGATATTAGCTCACTTGACGAATGGAGAACCCAAGCCTATGAGAATGCCAAGCTGTTCAAAGAAAAAGTCAAACACTGGCATGATAAAAGGATACAAAAGCGTGAGTTTAACATAGGAGATTATGTGTTATTATTCAACTCTTGTTTAAGATTTTTTGCAGGAAAACTTCTCTCTAAATGGGAAGGTCCTTACGTTATCGAGGAGGTCTATCGTTCTGGTGCCATAAAAATCAACAACTTCGAAGGCACAAGTCCAAGGGTGGTAAACGGTCAAAGAATTAAACATTATATTTCAGGTAATCCTATCAATGTTGAAACTAATATTATTGAAATCGAACCCCTGAGAATACATAAGAGACACTTTCCAGAACGTTCCATACTCTGAAAAGGAATAGGTATGTTGTACGGTAAGTAAACCGACTCCAAAACGACTCCAATGGCAACTTTTATCAGTTTTGGATTATTTAAGAATTTTAGGAAGAAAGAAGTAATCCAAAAGGGACACGAGGCCCCCACGAGAGTGGAGGCCCCCCCCCTACTGGGCGCGTCCCCCTGTCTCGTGGGCACCTCGTGTGCCTCCCGGACTCCGATTTCTTGCACGTTGCGTATTTTGGTCGGTAAAAATTCATTATATATACTCCCAAAGGTTTTGACCACCGTATCATGCAAATATCCTCTGTTTTCGTTTCGAGCTGTCTCTATTGCAGATTTAGAGCATTGTGTCATCTCAAGACTTGGAAGGGGAAAGCTATGCAGCTGATTACCTTGCAAACCCTAAGGTCTAGGGGGCCTGGAACATGATGGCAGGACCTCTGAAGAAGAAGAAGACTATGAGCCTAAGGGAAAGGAGGAGACGAGTTCAGACGAGGACGAAATCCCATTACCCCAACCTGGGGATATGCACGTGGAGTTTAAGAAGTCAAGCCTTCCTGATAGAGCAAAGAAGCCAAAGATCGAGTTTATCCCTTTTCGTCTCTTGCAGGAAAATAAACAGGAATTGTGCAAAAGAGTATTAATCCTTGAGCAGGAGATTGAGGATCTAAAGGAGCAAAATACTATACTCAAGAGTAAATTGAGGAAGAAGCCTACATCATCAACAACTCCTACTTCACCACCTCCGAGGACATAATCACATGGGTATGGGCACTCCCCTTGGCAACTGCCAAGCTTGGGGGAGATGCCCCGGTATCGTATCACCACCACACTCCTATCTTTACCATTTTATTTAGTTCGATCCCTTTTAGTAGTATCTTGATCTAGTAGATTGAAGTTTTGATACCAAGTAGTTTTGAGCTTTGCTTTGTGATCTCTTTTTGTAATCGAGTCCGTGAGCTATCTATTATAAAGATTAGTGTTGAGTCAAGGGCTTTGCTATGTTGCTATGATCTTGAGAAAGTAGAAGGAATAAAAGAGTTCATATTGATCTTACGAATAGTGATGACTTCACATATAGAAAGTATGAGGCATAAAAGTTGTTGAGAGTTGATAAACGTAGTCTTGGTCATCGTTGCAATTAATAGGAAGTGATAAGGAAAGAGGGGTTCACATATAAATATATTATCTTGGACACCTTTTATAGTTGGGAGCACTCATTAAGTATGACATGCTAAAAGAATTGAGTTGGACAAGGAAGACAACATAATGGTTTATGTTTTTGCACATCTCAGTTAAAGTATATTGTCATTGACCTTCCAAACATGTCGAGCTTGCCTTTCCCCCTCATGCTAGCCAAATTCCTTGCACCAAGTAGAAATACTACTTGTGCTTCCAAATATCCTTAAACCCAGTTTTGCCATGAGAGTCCACCATACCTACCTATGGACTGAGTAAGATCCTTCAAGTAAGTTGTCATGTTGCAAGCAACAAAAATTGCTATCTAAATATGTATGACTTATTAGTGTAGAGAAAATAAGCTTTGTACGATCTTGTTGTGGAAGTAATAAAAGTGACGGACTGCATAATAAAGGTCCACATACAAGGGGCAATATAAAGTGACATTCTTTTGGATTAAGATTTTGTGCATCAACCCTAAACGCACATGACAACCTCTGCTTCCCCCTGCGAAGGGCCGATCTTTTACTTTATGTTTCTACTTTATGCTTGAGTCAAGGTGATCCACACCTTTCCCTTTTTCGTTTTATCCTTTGGCAAGCTCCTCGTGTTTGAAAGATCATGATATATATATCCAATTGGATGTAAGTTAGCATGGGTTATTATTGTTGACATCACCTAAAGGTGAATACGTTGGGAGGCAACACAATAAGCCCCTATCTTTCTCAGTGTCCGTCTGAAACTCCATAACCACAAGTATTGCGTGAGTGTTAGCAGTTATAGAAGACTACAAGATAGTTGAGTATGTGAATTTGCTAAAAAGCTCTATTGTTGACTCTTTCTGGTGTTATGATAAATTGCAATTGCTTTAATGACTGAGATTTTAGTTTGTTAGTTCTCAATGAAGTTTTTGAACCATACTTGACATTGTGAATTAATTGCCACTTGAGCATAGGAAATCATATAACAAAATCTATATATGTTGCTGTTATAAGAATGATCATGATGCCCTCATGTCCGTATTTTATTTTTATCGACACGTCTATCTCTAAACATGTGGACATATTTTTCAATATCGGCTTCCGCTTGAGGACAAGCGAGGTCTAAGCTTGGGGGAGTTGATACGTCCATTTTGCATCATGCTTTTATATCAATATTTATTGCATTATGGGTTGTTATTACACATTATATCTCAATACTTATGGCTATTCTCTCTTATTTTACAAGGTTTACCATGAAGAGGGGGGATGCCAGAAGCTGGAATTCTGGCTCGAAAAGGAGCAAACATTGGAAACCTATTCTGCACTGCTCCAAAAATCCTGAAACTCCATGAAACATGTTTTTGGAATTAACAAGAATTATTGGGCGAAATAAATACATCAGGGGACCATAGTTTGGCCAGTAGAGTGGGGGGCGCCCCCCCACTGGGCGCGCCCCCTGTCTCCTGGGCCCTCGGTGTCCATCTTCTGCTATATGAGAGCTTTTACCCTGGAAAAAATCGTGGGAAAGCTGATGCGGAGCATCCTTCGACCATCACCATGGATGTCACACCGCCACCTCAAGGACCGAGTGGACCAATGACAAGAGCACGTGTTCGCGCCATCGAGAATGAGGTTGACTCTCTCCCCTTCGAGTTTTGTTCGAATTCACATGAGAATTGGGTTCTACCTCACAAGGACATGTTATGCATTTTAGGATACTAAGGAGATGATCAAGAGAAGGACAAGACGGAGTCTCGAGCACCCATGGAGCAAGGAAGAGGAGAGAAGACCGAGGAGAAGAAGAGGTCGCAGCCCCTGGACTCGCCTGGTGCCCGGCTGCCAAGGCCCCGGGTGCCCGACCACAACCTAGGCGGCACCCCAGCCGGCCCCGGGTGCCTGGCCCCAAGGCCCCGGCTACCTGGCCTGTCACCTGGGCCTCGCCAGCCCACCCCGGGTGCCCGGCCAACTGGCCCCGGGTGCCCAGCCGGCCCTGGGCCATCTCCAGCGCCACCCCCGGGTGCCCGGGACTTGGGCCCCCGGGTGCCCGGCCGCCTCGCCCGGCCCTCTCCAGCGCCACCCCGGGTGCCCGGGACTTGGGCCCCCGGGTGCCCGGCCACATGCCAGCCGGCCCCTGAGCCATCCGGGTGCCCGACCCAAGTTGCCCGGGTGCCCGGCCCCCTTCGCCCAGCCGCATGTTGATGGCCTTTTTGGCCTTGTACCCCTCTCTTCTTGCATTGTGTTGCCCCTAGACTATATAAGGACACCCCCTAGGTCATTTTGAAGGATAGTAAAGTATTTGATAGACATTTGTGAGCTTTGCTCCATGGATCCACTCCACTAGGAGATCGAGACCTCCTCTTGGAGTGACCAATCATCAAGACCTCCTCCTTGGGGAAGGATCCCCATCATAGGATCATCAAGCCCTCATCTCCTTCGTAGGATTTGGGATGAACTCTACCATGTATCTTATTTCCCTTTGATTGTTCATGTACCTTGTGGATCTTGTGCGTTTGTTGGTCTACTGGATGTGTGATTTGGACTTGTTCTTGAGTGTTCCTCTTGTTTTCCCTCTTGTGTTCATCTTGTTCTTGGGGATTCCCCCTACAATTCGTGAAAGATCTTCACCTAGGGTTCCACTCTACAACATCTTGGTATCATGAGCCATGGTTTCTCACGAAATTGGAGCCCCCCTTCTTGTTCTCTAGCCTAATTTTGTTGTGTTCTTCCCCAATTTCGAAAATTCCCCACCAAAAATAGCCCCAATTTTTTTTGTGATTTGTTGGTTTGATGAGATTTTGTTGGATTTGATCCATGGATTTGCTTGGTTTCAAGTGGATCTAGCACTCCCCCATCAATCTCCACCTTTCCCTCCATGAAATCCACCAATTTCTTGCATTTTTCCATGAATTTCCGCCCAAACCCGACACCCCCGGGCACCCGGACCCCCCCACGCACCCCCGCTGACCGCCCCGGGTGCCCGTACCCGAAACCCCGGGCACCCGCACCCCCGGGCTGTTTGCCCCTGACCACCCCTGGTGCCCGCACCTTCCACCCCTGGGCACCCGCACCCCCCGGAATCAGCCGCGTGCACTTTACCGTTTCGGCCATAACTTTCACTTCCGGAGTCTGATTTTCGCGTTCTTTAGCTCGTTGAGTAGCTATTGACATCCCCCATCCATCTAGATAGGTTCCATCACCATTTGACTCCATCAAAAATTTGTCATTTTTGCATCTTTGCATAGGCCATCCACCATATCATACGCAAAACCACCATCGCTTTCCGCAACCTAACCCGTTTTTTATCCATATAGCATTTGTGGTTGCTTGAGTGGTGAATTGAGTATCCTAAGGTGTTTCGGCTACTTAGGGACGGTCGCTTCATCATCAACCATCACCACCACTTCCGCATTGCTAACTTCGGAACCACCAACGCATTCCGCTACCACCATTTGACATTTTCCTTGAGATTTTGAGTTCGCGGTTATTACCGTTTCCTAAGGTGTTTCGGCTACTTAGGGACGGGTCTACATCCTCTTGGTATCTACATCAAGAACACCGCCACTCATCATCGCCACGAGGTCGTCATCGACATCGACCACTTCACCATTTTGACAACCTAACCGTAAGCAAGAACGGTAACCTCCGTATCACCTTGGTATCGCGGTATCCCTTCATTGTACATTATTGCCATTACATTCTTAACCCCTTAGCCCATTTTGCATCACTTGCCTATCGAGACTAGCCATTTCAGTATTGCCGGCAACGTTACTTGTGCACATTAGTGATCCATACCTTCCACTGCATACATACCATATCATATTGGTATCATCTTGGTATCATCATATCATCTCTTGTGTCACAAGATCGTTCCTGCATATACACAATTGCTATCTTGGTCTGTGCATTTTGCATAAGTGGCCATATAAAAAAAACTTTTAAGCAAAAAAAAGAGAGAGCAAAGAGCTCGTGAGCAAGAGCCATAGCATCATACCATATTGCACATAAGATTGTCATATCCGATCATCGTGGATCACCTTGAGAAGAACATCGGGAACATCATACACATAGCATACTTGGGATAGAAAGCTCATACATTTTGCATATTCTAGGTTGTGCACAAGTGTCGTATCCACCTATTGAGCAATCGTGCTAGCGTCTCTCTTGAGTTGTGCAACACGAGCGTTTTCCGTGGATTCCACATTTTGTGCTCATTCCTTGGTTGCACGACCCCATTTATCTATCCGTGTGTGTGTTTCCGTGTGCCACCCATTGCTATTGGTCTACTTGTTTCACTTGCGAATTCGTGAATCTTTTCCAACAATATTGACTCTTGCTAACATTTTGCATCAATTTTCTGTGCCACTATCCTCACCGAGCTCCACTATAAGCTTTACTTGATAGGTGTGAGTGAACAAGTCCGCTACCAATTCCACTATTCTTTCATCTCACATTGAGTGAAATAGGATACATCCTCAACTTTGGGAAAAGGTAACTTGGTATTGTTTATCTCATTTCCTACTCACCTCTACTCGAGTCTTGTGATGGATAGGCAAGGCATTTCATCTCCGGTCTTCCACGACAACAACGGCATGAACAACTACATCACCAAAATGCCCATCTTCGGACTACAACGAGCAACGCGAGGCATTGAGCGACTCACCGCCGACATTCATCAACTTGAAGCACGAACAAGAGACTACCTCGACACCAAGTTGGCCGAACAAAGGGATCAAGTATGAGACATGATGGCCAACTACAAGTCTTCTTCCCCTTCGTCATCTTCAAGGCGGCGGCGCTCAAGTGGCCAATCTTCGGAACGTCATCGAGCTCAAGCACTACAACACCATCAAGATGAAGATGCTCGTGATGCATCCACCTACAAGTCCCAAAAAGCTCTACATCAAGCTACGGCCAAACTTCATGAGCACAAGAGAAGACCGCGAGACAAGCACCACCAAGACGGAATTACGACTACTACCACCACTTCGGCATCTTTGCCAAGTGTTCTCAAGGCATCTTCGCCTTTGGATGTTGTGCCATCTTCGGCCTTCATCCACGACGAGAGCGATGATGTGCCATCTTCAGCCTTCATCCACGACGAGAGAGATGATGTGCCATCTTCGGCCTTCACCCACGACGACGACTACGAGATGGTTGAGCATGGGATCTTCCCTTCGACCACGGCGACGTATGATGACATGAGTGACTTGTGCCACCATATTGAGAGTGAGAGTGACTTCACCACTAGCCCCATATATGATGAGTTGCCACAATTTCCATGTGAGGAAAGCCACCACCACCACCACTTGAGTGATTTGAGTGACTCCACCATTTGTGACATTGAGTGCACCTATCTTGAGGGAGTTAGTGAGCCACCACCACATAGAGAGAGTGTGGAAGTTGATAGGGCACGTGAGGCCATTTGCATTGCTAACAACTTGACCTCTACCTCTATTGTGTCTTCTCATTTGGTGCTAGGTCCCATATATGATGATGCGCTGATCCGCGACGACTTCGTCCTTCCTTTGGACAAGACAATGGCCATGGTGGAATATGATGCACCTCCCACATGGTTCCATCACGATGATGACGTTGACCATGCTTTGGTCTTCCCACCTCACCGCTTGAGTGGAACGAGAAAGGTAACATAAGTGAAGGTGATGCTCTTGTCCCACCAGTGGACATCCTTGGTATTGATTGCTTGCATGATGTTGATCCACCTATTGGCATGCTTCATTCTAGTTCGACTTCCCCATGCAATGATTTACCCATTTATGATGAGTTTGATGATTTCCATGCGGAGTCTAGTAGTTGTGATGCCATGTTACATAGGATTTCTTGTGATAATTCTCTTGGTCACATCATGTTTGATAATCCGCTTGACTTGTCATATGCTATGCATGAGATCAATCATATGTCTTATTTGCAATCTCATCATAGTGACTATGCATATGCCATTAAAATTAATCCAATTTGCACATATGGCATAGATGACAAGCCCTTGGTTATTGGCATTTGTTTTTCTTGTGATGATATTGGTATGCTTCCTTTGCCTCATTTATCTCATATGCCATGCCATGACCACCTAGCTTTGGATATGCATTGTTTTGGATGCTCTTCATTTTCTCCATATGATGTTTCCACTATTTCTCATGAGGACACCCCCATAGTTTCCTCATACATTTTAGGAGATTTTGATCAATCCTATCCTTTGCATGATCCCAATACTTGTGTGCACAATATGTTTCCCATGAATAAACATGCTATTGATGTGCCATATACTTCTATGCTAAATTTGCATCCCCATCGTGTCATACATAATAAATATTCTTTCATGATGGATGACATGTTCTTATACCATGCATCAAATTTCTTTGAGCGATGCTTATCTTGTGCTAACTCACATGTGCACATACACATCATGATGGATGATGTGTACATTTACCGCGTGCACAATTTCTTTGGTTTGTGTTTCTTTTGTATAGGTACCCATGAATACTTGTCAACCTCACAATCCCATGAGTTGACAAAACGAGCTCTAGAGAGCAACGATGACTTGGGACCACATGGAGTGTCTTTACCACCGCTCTCTTTGCGCAAGGACTTCGCGCATTTCTTCTACATGGCTCTCACATGGTTATGGGTTATCGTCCATTACATCTTATATGCCCATCTTGCCATGTTCACTTTGCATGATATACTCATTCCTATGCCTTTGCCATGCATTTGTGACCCATGCTTTGCATTACACATGATGATTGATTCTACTACTTGTATGTGTATTTGCAAGCTTGGTGGAGTTATTGCTTGTTATTGCCATGTTTGCTATGTGCCCCATGCCTACGATGATAATATGATCTTGCTTTGTGTTTGTGCTCGCGATATGTCATGTGCATTGCCTATATCTCTTATTTACTCATGTGACATGATTGCCATGATTTCCTCTAGTGTGTTGCATCTTCGCTCCACTAGTTTGCACGACTTGATTTCTATGCTTTCTCATGTTGCATCCACTTCTTGGATTACTTGCTCCTATCACATGTTTGGTTGCAACAATGTCATTCCTTCACATATGCCATGTCTCATTGATTGCTACATGATTGATTTGATTGCCTCACACATGATGAACAATTGCTCTTGCTATCGTGTTGAGTGCCACTTGATTTTCACGACACCATGTGCACATTATGATCGGATTGTCTTGCACTTGAATGTGTTTAGACATATCATCTTCTTTGGTGTTGTGAATGATTCTTATGCTTACCATAGACCATTTATTGAGTGCTTTATGCATGTTTACCATGATCTTGAGGTAGATGCTTATTCTCTTGACACACATATTTGCATCGCTACCTCCCATTTACATGCTCGTTTCCATGATTCCTTTCTGTCGGAGTAATGGGCCACGGGTAGGCCGACCCGGGACCCAGGATCTTTCAAGACATCGGGGCAGGCCGCGCCCCTCTGGCCGAGTCCCAGTCGGCGACCTTCGGAGAGGCCGAGTTCCAGAGGGCGATCTCCCGAGAAGCCGAGTCCCAGACAGCGACTTTAAAGCAAGCCGACTCCCGGTTTGCGACCTCCAGGAGTGCCGAATATGGGAGTCGGCCCGCGACATTTCACGGAGACCGATGCAAGGCGCGGCCCCGACGTGGCCGTCCCTTCCTGCCTACGAGGGGTTGGCATGGCTACAGTGAGCCGTATCGCCGGGAGATCTCCGGCGAGGCGCGGCACTGTTGCCATGCCTCCCCTGACCTCAGCCACAGTGCGTGACGCACTGTGCCCACGACGCCGGCCTGTACGGCCCAGAGATCGCAGGGCCACCGGTCAGTGGGTGAATCAGAGACGGCCAGAGCGCCCGAAGACGGCCCTGTGGGAGTCGGCCTCCACGGAGTCGGCCGCCTCCCCGCCAGGGCCCCACAAGCCATAAACCAGATTGGATGGGGAGTGGCAACAGTGATCGCCTGACAAACGGCGGCACTGTTGCCACGGCCCCATGACCGAGCCTACGTCATCAGGAGCGCCGCACAGTATTCGGCCTGTCCGCGGGACCCGCCAGTCGGCGGGCCCCAGAAGCCGGCGGGAAGGACGGTGGCGTGAGAGACAGACGGCTGGGGGCCACACCCAGTCAGATTACTATTGTACCCCCGGGGGGTAGGCCTATATAAACCCCCCGGGACACCCATGCAAAGGGTTCGGCCTTTGATAGAGTTAGACACATAGACAAGGGAGGAGAGAGCCAGCCTCGCTCCCTCCTGCCTCCCGATACAGCTCTAGGAGCACCCTTGTAACCATTTCGCCATAGTGACCATGCGGAGACCCCGCAGAGCAGCAGTAGGGGTGTTATCTCCCCGGAGAGCCCCGAAGCTGGGTAAGATTTGCCGGCGTGCATGTCTGCGCCTCATCCCGTTTCCAGGCACCGGCGACGTTCTACTCGCCCCCACCATGATAAGCCATCCTTTGGCATATGTCGCACCCAACCCCCGACATTTGGCGCCCACCGTGGGGCGAGGTGCACCGTCGTCTGGAGATCTGTTCTGGACGGGAACCCTTTTCCTCCCTGGCGAGCGCAGCCAGCCAGGCTCGCCAGATGGAGTCTGCATCGACACGTTGCGCGGCGCCGAAGCCGCCTGTGCTGCGAGTGGCCTCACCGAACTTATCGGCGAGGTGCGCCTCTCCGACGAGCCTGCATCCGGCGCAGGCATGGGTGGCCCCGAGAACCTTCTCGTGGGCCTCCTCGACCAACTCCATGTCGCCGACGAGCCTGCCGTAGACTTGGAGTCCGTAGGCTCCTCCGACCCGATGCTGGTCGACTCCGACGCCGTATCGCTTGACATCTTCCCCACCAACGTGGTGGTCTACGACGAGCCGCTTCCGTACGAGGAGAGTGGCGGAAGAGACGTCACGAAGGTGCTCGTCATCAGCCATGGCGAGCACTCCGGCGAAGAAGCCCCGGACCCGCTAGCTGCGGCCCTGCAAGACCTGACCGCACCCATTCCAGAGGACGCGGACGCCGAAACGCTGGAAGCACGCCGCCTTCAGATCATCGAAGGCGCCAAGAAGTTGGCAAGCATGAGGCGCTTGTCAGAGGCATACCAGCGCGAGATGGATCGCGCCGTAGGCGGCTCGCCGGCTCCGACTGGGCCGAGCCGCCTAGGTGCGGTCCGGCAGCATGGCGCAGCCATCGCCGACTTACTCGGGGCAAAACGCCCCGTGTACGCCACCCCAGCAGAGAATATCCATGCCGCCCAAGCGGCGACTGACGAGCTGAAGAACTTCGAGGGCGAAGAGCGCCGTGTGATGACGGAGCGAGTCCAGCAGCTCCTTGACGCGGTTATAGCGCAAAATGCGGCCGGCGGCCGCGCAGATGCGCTGCAGCAGCCAAACGACGAATTACCTCCCCGCCGGGATCAAGGCGCGACCTCCCGGACGCCGACTGGTGGAGTCCGCGGAAGGAAAGAGAAGGAGCCGGCTGCTAGTCACAGCCGGACTCATATTACCATCGAGCGCGACCAAGACGGCCGCCCGAGAGCAGTGGAGCGGCGGGACGATTATCTGCCTCCCCCGCCCCGAAGAGAGCGACGAGTTTCCCCGCCGCCTGTTGAGCATCCGACTCTTGGAGGTCGCCTCGGCCGCCGAGAAGGAGTCGGAGAGAACGACGCCCGCCATCGGATCGACCGACTCCACCGATCCCTGGCGCTAGAAGAAGAAGATGAGCTGGGTCCGCCTTGCTTTGGGCCCCGCATCAGAGACGAGCCCTTCCCCAAAGGGTTCACGCTCCCCCGAGACACGCCCAAGTACACCGGCTCTGTGAAGCCGGAGGACTGGCTGATAGACTACTCCACAGCCGTCAGCATAGCGAACGGCAACAAGCGAGTTGCCGTGAAGTACGTTCCTCTCATGCTCCAGGGCACGGCCCGGACATGGCTGAACAGCCTGAAGCCCCGCAGCATCAACAGCTGGGTCGACTTCACCGAAGCCTTCATCCGTAACTTCACGAGCACGTACAAGCGACCTCCCAAGCCGCGCCAGCTCTCCTTGTGCGTGCAAGGCCCCGAAGAATTAACACGCGACTACCTCACGCGCTGGGGCGAGCTTCAAAACTCCTGCGAGGGCGTGCACGAGGTGCAGCCTATCGAGTACTTCACCGCCGGGTGCTAAGAGGGCACCCTCCTCAAGCACAAGCTCCTCTGCGACGAGCCGGAGACCCTCGACGAACTGCTAGTCATAGCAGATAAATACGCCACGGCCGACTCTTCTATGAAGACGGAGATTCAAGTCAACGCGGCTGGCAAGGTGACTCCCCAGGCTCCCAGAACTCCGGCTGGAGATGCCAGTCGGCGACAGCAACAGAACGACAACAAGCGCAAGGCCCCACAGCCGACTTCCAACAGTCGGCAGGTCGCGGCAGTTGAAGATCAGCAACCGGAGGGGCAGCCTCCGGCCAAGCGACAGAAGGGCGGCAAGTCCAATTGGTTGCCGGCTTTCTCCTATGAACAGACTTTGGATGGTCCATGCAAGTTCCAGAGCGGCGCGAAGCCGTTGAATCACACCACCAGAAAGTGTCACTGGCTCGCTAGAATCGCCAAGGGAGATGGCCTCACTCCTCCGCCGCCTGCAGGGCCGCCGCCTCCGCCGCCGCCCCAGTAGCCGGCGGCTCGGCCAGTCGGCGCAGTACAAGACGAGTTCCCAGAGGAGCACGGAGCCTACGTAGTATTCACCAGCGTGGCAGATGACCGGCGCAGCAGGCGCCAACAGCAGCAAGAAGTAAACACAGTAGCAACGGATGCTCCAGAGTTCATGCACTGGTCCGAGAGGCCTATCAGTTGGAGCCGGGCGGATCACCCAGAGGTGATGCCGAGTCCAGGCTCTTACGCCCTTGTCCTAGGCGCGACCTTGGCCACTGATAGGCGGGCCGCCCGTTTTTCGCGGGTCCTGATAGACGGAGGCAGCAGCATAAACATCCTGTACAAAGACACCATGGAGAAGCTAGGAATCAGGCGAAGGCAGCTGCAGAGCAGCCGCACCGTGTTCCATGGAATTGTACCCGGTCTCTCCTGTTCGCCGATTGGCAAAATCGTGATAGACGTCCTCTTCGGAGACAAAGATCACTTCCGCCGAGAGCCGGTCTGGTTCGAGGTGGTGGATTTGGAGAGCCCGTACCACGCTCTGCTTGGCCGACCTGCCTTGGCCAAGTTCATGGCGATTCCCCACTACGCCTGCCTCAAGATGAAGATGCCGAGTTCCAAGGGGATTCTGACCGTAGCCAGTGACTACAAGAAATCATCCGCCTGCGCGGCCCAGAGCAGTCGGCTGGCCGAGTCCTTGGTGATTGCAGCCGAGAAACGGCTCCTTGACCGAGTCGTGTCGATGGCCGGAAAGCAGCCAGAGATGTCGCCCGACCCCAAGGAGTCGGAGGTAGAAGGATCATTCAAGTCGGCCAAAGAAACCAAGAAGATACCCTTGGACCCAGAGCACCCAGAGAGATACGCTGTCGTAGGCACAGGCCTTGACAGCAAATAGGAAGGCGAGCTCGTCGATTTCCTCCGTGAGAATCGGGACATCTTTGCATGGTCCCCCAAGGACATGCCGGGTGTGCCGACGGAATTCGCCGAGCACAAGCTACACGTCAGGCCAGATATGAAGCCCGTCAGGCAGCCCTTGCGCCGCCTGTCAGAAGAGAAAAGAAGAGTTGTTGGAGAAGAGATAGCTCGGCTCCTGGCAGTCGGCTTCATCATGGAAGTGTTTTTTCCAGAGTGGCTAGCAAACCCGGTGTTGGTACTGAAGAAAAACAAGCAGTGGCGGATGTGCATCGATTACACAAGCCTCAATAAAGCCTGTCTGAAGGACCCGTTTGCTCTGCCAAGGATTGATCAGGTGATAGACTCCACAGCCGGATGCGAGCTGTTGAGTTTCCTAGACGCATACTCAGGATACCACCAGATCAAGCTGAATCCAGCAGACAGACTGAAGACCGCATTCATCACGCCATTTGGAGCCTTCTGTTACCTGACGATGACGTTCGGCCTGAGGAATGCCGGCGCCACCTTTCAGCGTTGCATGCAGAAGTGCCTCCTCAAGCAACTCGGCAGGAACGCCCACGTTTATGTGGACGATGTAGTGGTGAAGACGGAAAAGCGTGGGACGCTACTGGAAGACCTCAAAGAGACCTTTGAAAATCTGCGCCGATTCTGGATCAAGCTCAACCCCGAGAAGTGCGTTTTCGGAGTCCCAGCCGGCCAGCTCCTTGGCTTCCTGGTCTCCGAACGCGGCATAGAGTGCAACCCCGTGAAGATCAAGGCCATTGAGAGAATGGAGGTACCGAGCCGACTGTTGGATGTGCAGAAGTTCACCGGCTGCTTGGCGTCCATCAGCCGTTTTATCAGTCGGCTGGGCGAGAAAGCTCTGCCCTTGTATCAACTGATGAAGAAGACCACCTTTTTTGAGTGGAACCACAAGGCAGATGAGGCGTTTCTCCAACTGAAGAAGATGTTGACTACTCCCCCCGTGTTGGCAGCTCCGACTCCCAAAGAGCCCATGCTCTTGTACATCGCCGCCACCAGCCGAGTAGTCAGCACAGTCATTGTAGTCGAGCGCAAGGAGGAAGGCAAGGCGCTCCCTGTCCAGAGACCGGTATATTACCTGAGCGAGGTATTGTCGACCTCCAAGCAAAACTACCCTCACTATCAGAAGATGTGTTACGGCGTGCATTTCGCCGCCAAGAAGCTGAAGCCCTACTTTCAAGAGCATCCAATCATCGTGGTTTGCACCGCTCCACTTGCCGAGATCATTGGAAGCCGAGACGCCTCCGGCCGAGTGGCCAAATGGGCTATAGATCTAGCCCCTTACACCATCTACTACCAGCCCCGCACTGCCATCAAGTCGCAGGTGCTGGCCGACTTCCTCGTCGACTGGGCCGAGACCCAGTACCTGCCGCCAGCGCTCGACTCCACTCATTGGCGGATGCATTTCGACGGCTCCAAGATGCGCACCGACCTTGGAGCCGGCGTCGTCCTCACCTCCCCTAAAGGCGACAAGCTCAAATACGTCCTGCAAATCCACTTCGCCGCCTCCAACAACGTCGCCGAATATGAAGCGCTCATCCATGGGCTCCGGCTTGCCAAAGAACTCGGCATTCGCCGGATCCTGTGCTATGGCGACTCCGACTTGGTGGTTCAGCAATCATCCGGCGACTGGGACGCCAAAGACGCAAACATGGCGAGCTACCACTTCCTGGTGCAGCAACTCAGCGGATATTTTGAGGGGTGCGAATTCCTTCACGTACAAAGAAATGACAACGATCAAGCAGATGCCTTGGCACGAGTCGGATCCACTCGCCAAGCGATACCTTCTGGCGTCGCCCTTCAGCGCCTCCTCAAGCCGTCTATCAAGCCTTCACCAGAATCAGACTCCATCTTCGTGCTGGCTCCGCCAGAAATAGTCGGATCCGACTCCGAGGCCCCAGCAGGCGACCTCAAGAAAGCTACAGTTGGAACCAGCCCGGGGACTACGCCAGTCGGCCCGGGGACTTCAGAGCCCGGCCCGGGGACTGCGCCAGTCGGCCCGGGGACTTCAGAGCCCAGCCTGGGGACTGCCCCAGTCGGCCCGGGGACTTCAGAGCCCGGCCCGGGGACTGCGCCAGTCGGCCCGGGAGCTGCCCCAGTCGGCCCAGAGAGTCCGTCAATTCAGCAAACGGCCGCAGACTCCAACCCGCCGCCTCCCAGCCCAGCCACCCTCGTCCAAATCGCTGTGGTAGCAGTTGAAGAGATAGCAGCACCTTCATGGGCGCAGCCCATCCTCAAATTCCTAGTGAACAAAGAATTGCCAACAGATGAGATCCTGGCTCGGCAAGTGCAGCGCCGAGCGGCATCATACACCATAGTCAACAGAGAGCTTGTCAGGCGCAGTGTCACTGGTGTCAACCAGCGCTGCGTAGAGTCAGAGCAAGGCCAAG
The DNA here is from genome assembly GCF_002162155.2 of Triticum dicoccoides. Lineage (NCBI taxonomy): Eukaryota > Viridiplantae > Streptophyta > Magnoliopsida > Poales > Poaceae > Triticum > Triticum dicoccoides. Next base: position 209,278,497 of record NC_041385.1, on the reverse strand, counting down.
CGATTCTCAGAGACATCCATCAGGGCGAGTGCGGCCACCATGCGGCTTCGAGGGCACTCATGGCCAAAGCCATTCGGCACGGTTTCTTTTGGCCGACTGCCCTGGAAGAAGCTAAAGAACTAGTCCAAAAATGCAAGGGGTGTCAGATGTTTCGCTCCAAGCCCCTTCAGCCGGCTTCCGCGCTGAAGACAATCCCCATTGCCTGGCCCTTCGCAGTTTGGGGCCTGGACATGGTAGGACCATTCAAGACGGCCCGAGGCGGCCTAACTCATCTACTTGTCGCGGTGGACAAGTTCACCAAGTGGGTGGAAGCAAAGCCCATCAAGAAGTTGAACGGGCCGACTGCAGTAACCTTCATTGCCGACATCACGGTGCGGTACGGCATACCGCACAGCATCATCACCGACAATGGCACAAACTTTGCCAAGGGCGCCTTGGCTCGTTTCTGCGCGACGCAGGGCATCCGACTGGACTCAGCGTCCATTGCCCATCCGCAGTCAAACGGCCAGGTGGAACGAACCAACGGCCTCATCCTGTCCGGCATCAAGCCTCGATTGGTCGAACCACTCGAGCGTTCGGCCGGCTATTGGGTCGAAGAGCTGCCTGCCGTCCTCTGGAGTCTGCGCACAACCCCAAACAAGTCAACCGGCTTCACGCCTTTCTTCCTCGTCTACGGTGCCGAAGCCGTCATCCCGACGGATATAAAGTTCGACTCTCCGCGAGTCTCCATGTACACCGAAGAGGAAGCCGAAGAAGCACGCCAAGACGGCGTCGATCTGCTGGAAGAGGGCCGACTGTTGGCACTCAGTCGGTCCGGCATCTACCAGCAGAGTCTACGCCGATACTACAACCGCAAGGTCAGGCCAAGATCGTTCCAAGAGGGCGACCTTGTGCTCCGGCTGATTCAGAGAACAGCCGGCCAGCACAAGTTGTCGGCACCTTGGGAAGGTCCCTTCATCATCATCAAGGTGCTAGGGAACGACGCCCAATATCTGATTGACGCTCAGAAGCCTCGAGCACGCAAGAGGGACGACTCCGGCAAAGAAACAGAGCACCCGTGGAACGCGAATCTTCTTCGAAGATTTTACAGTTGATGCAGTATGTATCGCACTACCCTCTTTGTATTAAAGTACTAAGACCTTAGGCCCCCCGGGACGAGCTCGGGGACTGCCTTTTTGATTATCTGTATGATAAGAATTACGCTTCTGAATATGCTGCTCCTTTTTATCATACTGTCTGGCACCGGGTCCGACTAGTCGGCCCGGGGACTCGCCGCCTTGCGCTATGAAATGCTTCCTGCGGTCAGACAAGTAATGTGTTGCGCTCAAGCCGTCTCCTCTCGAAAGCCGCAGCTCACAGAGCGACTGTCGGTAGGCAGGGGACAGGCAAGAACGAGCGCATGCACGAAAAATGGCTAAGGACCTAAAAGCTTACACATAGCCCAAGCCGGCTACCAGCCTCCCCCCTCCGAGCCAACTCATGAGTAGCCGGCTCGCCGCCTTAATTTTATCAAAGGACAGCCGACTCTCGGATAGTCGGCCTGTCGCTTTCTAGCCGACTTGCTAAAGAAACTCTAAATGACTAAGTACTTGCCTTCCTGAAGTAGCCAAGCACTTGACCCGGCGACAGTCCGCAGAGCGGCTGCCCAGCCGGCAAGGCGGCAACTAAAGGAAGGCGGCAAAGGAAAAAAGTCTAAGGAGCAATAAGCAAGGAAAGGCGGAAATTAGATAAATATTTACATAGGCCCTCGGCCCAATCTCCGAATAAGAATTCAGGATACACCCAGTGGGTGGAATTGTTCGAACCTAACAAGTCTTTCAAAAAGATTAATGAAGACAGATAAACAGAAGCAGTCTAGGAGGTGGCCTCCGGAGCCGGAGGATCGGAGGTGACGGCGGTGTCGGACGTCGGGGCAGTCGGCTGGGCGGTCTTAGCCTGGTCGCCTCCGGCGGCGGTCGCCTTGTCCCTGCGCGGCTCGTTGCTGGAGGCGCGATCGGGCTGAGGCTGGCCGCCTGCTTCGTCTTCTGGTGCCTCCTCCTCGCCTCCGTCCTCCGACTCGTCCTCCTCCTCGGCGCTGGAGTCGATCACCTCCGCCGAGTCTTCCTCGTACTCCGGGTTCATCCCGAACTAGTCCGGCGGTGCCTCCTCGCCGCCTTCAGTCTGCTCGGGCACGAAGACACTGGTGTCCGTGTACTCGGCGATGGCCGCCGCGCGCTCGACGAGGGCACCTTCTACGGCCTCCAACTTGGCCTGGGCTTCTGACCGGAATGCGGCCAGGCGGTCCAGGTCCAGCCTCGGAAACCACGCCTTAACGAACTCCAAGGCCCGGCGTGCTCCAGCTCGGGCCGAGGAGCCCTTCCAGGCCTCAAGGCGGCCGACGGCGACTTCCAGCCAGTCGGCGGTCCGACTGGCGGTGCGCAGAGCCGGCACGTCCGGCCACAGGGCGGCAACCACTTGGGCACCGGCACGCTGAAGACGGCGCAGCAGCCGATGAGCAGGACGAAGACGAGCCCCAATGCTCAGAAGCTGCTCGTCGATGGTTCGAGGGGCGTTGGCGGCAATCACCTCACCCTTCGCCCTTCGCGCCTCCTGAGCCGCCTCGATGGCCAGAGGGACGGCTTGTGAATGGCCGGGAAAGAAGTCTGCCAAGGCAGAAAAGAAGATAGTCGGAAAATCAGAAACCGGCCTGACACGAAGTCGGAAGACCAAAAGAAGCGAAAGAGACTTACCATCGACGATGTCCTCGAGCTCGTGGTAGCCGGAGGTCAGCATCACCTCCCGATCAGTCCAAGCGGAGCATTCGACCTCGAACTCGGCCATGAGGGCATCCTCCCGCGACTTGGCGTCGTCCTGCGCCTTCCGGAGCAACTCCTTCTGCTCGGCCAGCTGCGTTGCCAGCAGATCGCGCTCTTTGGCGAGCCTGTCGCACTCCTCCTCCTTGGCACGACGAGCAGTGTTGGCCTCGCCCAGCTGCTCCTGGAGGGCGGCGTTGGCACCTGAAGAGCGAAGAGGAAGACAAGAAAGTCATCAGCAAGGTAGATCACCGGGGAGATCTGGCCCGACTGCTCAGCAGTCGGCCCGAATCTCAGGGACTACAGCCCGCGGGCGCGCCAGCGCGCCCCCGCGGAAAAGAAGGAAGGTAGATCGCCGGGGAGATCCGGCCCGACTGCTCACCAGTCGGCCCGAATCTCGGGAACTACAGCCCGCGGGTGTGCCAGCGCGCCCCCGCGAAGAAGGAAGAAATAACTCACCTCGGCTTTCCGTCAGGTCGGCGGTCCGCTTATTCAGCTCCTCGATGTTGCGGTTGAAGGCAGTGGCGCGGAGATTATGATATTCCTGCAAAAAGCCGGCAAAGGCAAAAGTTAGTCCTCGGAGCCCACCAGAGGGAGTTCCGAACCGCCTGCTCAGCAGCCGACCCGGAACTCGGGAATCTAAAAAAGAAAAAGGAAACATACCCGGACGGATGTCCGCACAGCCAGATGCGCTCTGGTGCAGAGCTGGAGGGCGTCGCTCTCCGTGAGCAGCTTTGACTGGACGTCCAGGAGGGCCTGATTCAGCGGGCCGGTGCCGCCTCCGCGTAACCAGCCGGTGGGCGCGGCGCTGGAGGCCTCGACGTCCAGATTCGCCGAACTTGCAGCGCCAGTCTCCCGAGCTCGCGGCGCCGAGCTCGTCCTCTCAAGCCGGCGGCGCGCTGGCACGGCAACTTGAAGAAGCAGCCGCGCCTCGGCGTCGTCCGTAGTCGGAGGGTCCTGCGGGTCCAGCGGCTGCTTGCCATGCGGCCTCCTAGATGGAGGCGGAGGCGGCGCGTGGGTGTCCGAGCCTGAAGCGTCGCCGCCCTCCTCCACGAGAGGGTTCTCGGTGCCGACCTCTCCGGTCTGCCCCGTGAACTCCGGAGCTGGCGGCACCGACGACAACGGAGGGACGAGCATCGCCAAGTGGCGACATGCGGCCTCCTCAGCACGTCGTTGCGCCGCGGCGGCGTTCTCGGCCTCCTCCAGTTTCCTATGAGCATTGGCGGCCGCCTTTTCGGCCTCCGCCTTCTCCAGACGGCCGGCCTCCTCCTCGTCGCGCTTCTCCCGCGTGTTCCGTTTCGTCGCCTCCCGAAGGTCGGCGGCGGGATCGACCCGCCGGGTGTTGGCGGACGTCTCCACCGACCCCATGACAGAGGGGACGGCGGCTCTCTCAAGGGAGAGGAGAGCTCTGGTGAAGGGCAGAGAGAGAATCAAAAAAGACTCGGATAAGATCCAACGAAGAAAATGAAAGAGTGAAAAAAGACTTACACGGAAACTAGCGGGGGCCTTCTCACTTCCCTTCGGAAGCGGTTGGCCTTCGCAGCCGCCTCCTCCCGCTTGGTCGCGGCGGCCGCCCCCTTGAACTTCTTCTGCTTGCCGCCGGGCGCGCTCGGCCTGGCATGGCGCCTCTTTGCGCCGACTTGGCTAGAGGAGCCGGCCCTCGGCTGGCAGCGTGGGACGACTTCCACGTCGACGTCGTCCTCAGGCAGTCGGCAAAGGTGGCCGATGGCCTGAGGCCGCCGTCCGCCCCCTCTCCGCCGCCTTCGGCGTCGGCCTCCAGCACCGCCGCCCCCAAGTCGGGGTCGTCGACATCGCTATCCTCGCGATCTGGGACATAGTCACGGGGCTCTCTCATGGCGCCGGCCGCAGGCGCCGTGAGGGGATTCTGCCCAGAAGAAACCAATGATGATTAGAGGCCGGAGTCGGCTGCAAAGAGGATCAAGCTACAGGAAGATGCGACTTACCATTGGAGGGGGGTTGTCGCGCGAGTACGGCTCCTTGCCGAACTGCCAGTTCTCCGTGAACTCGCAGTGCGCGATGTGGTTCACCAAGTTCGCCACCTCCCCGCGGGGCATTTCCTTGGTGCACAACCGGCTCGGATCGTGGCGGCCGCTCATCTGACAGATGAGGTGAGGCCGGCCTTGGAGAGGAAGGACTCGGCGCACCACGAAGGCGGCCAGAAGATCGGATCCGACGAGGCCCTCCGACTGCAGCAGAACTCGGAGTCGCGCCACGGAGCCGGCTCCGGAGGGGGACAGCGACTTGGACCAGTGGGACAACTGGCAAGCCTGCCGGTCAGAGGCTCGGGGTCGAAGGGCGACAAGTTGACCCAGTCGCCGTCGGCAGAGAGATTCTTCACGTAGAAGTAAGATCGCTGCCACATCTTCACCGACTTCACCAGCGAGATGGGAGGGAAAGGGTTGTCGACCGTCGAGCGCCGCACCGCGATGTAGGTGCCGCACTGAGCCGGCGTGCCGGCGGCCTGAGTATCGAGCTTCGAAGAGAAAAATTCCCCCCGCAGCTCGAGGGTGGGGAGAACGCCGAGGTAGCCTTCGCACAGAGTGGCGAAGGCGGAAAGAAGCACCACCGCGTTTGGGGTGAGGTGGTGCGGCTGAAGCTTGTGGAACTCCAGAAACGAGCGGAAGAACCCGCTCGCCGGCAGCCCCAGCCCGCGCATTAGGTGCGAGTGGAAGACGACCCGCTCGCCCTCCTCTGGCACGGGCCGGAGCTCTCCCGCCGGCGCGGGATGGGCGAGCACCATGTCCGTGCTCGGGAGACGGCGGGTCCGGCGGAGAAAATCGATGTGCTCCGCCTCCACGTCCGAGCCGTCCCACACGCCGGAGCGCGAGGCGGGGGGCGCGGCGGAGGAAGAGCTCATCGCCGACGAGAGAGGATGCTTCGGCTCGCGGCGGAAGAAGAAGAGAAGGCAGGAGAGCGGGGGAGTGGGTGTGCGCGCGGTGCCGCCCCGCTCCTCCCCGCCTATTTATAGCCCTACGGGCTGAGGAGCCGAGAGGGCGGACGTGGGATTAACTGCGCCCGGAGCCCCACGCCGCCCATGATTTACCCCACGAAGTTACTGCGCGCAGTAACAACGTGGGGATGCCAACCGTCCGCAGCCGCAGCGGATCCGCTCGGAAGCCAAGGCGTGGTAGTGGCGGGCCCCACCTGGCGGCCCGTCCCGTCGCCCGCGTGGGTGGGCAGACTATCCTCCCCACGTGGCGCCGCGCGATAGGACCGTCTCGATGGCGGCAGGGAAGCGTATCCGATATGCCGCCTCTTTTCCCGCCGCGACTTACGAATAATGGCCCCTCGCTGAACAAGTCCGACTTCGGCGAGTCGGCCCGAAGAAACAGCGGCCGAGTCTCAGAATCGGTGCTGGAAAGATTGAAACTGTTGAAGCCCCACGAGGCGGCGCCCGCAGGGCTTCACCAGCTTTGGGGACTACTGTCGGAGTAATGGGCCACGGGTAGGCCGACCCGGGGCCCAGGATCTTTCAAGACATCGGGGCAGGCTGCGCCCCTCTGGCCGAGTCCCAGCCGGCGACCTTCGGAGAGGCTGAGTTCCAAAGGGCGATCTCCCGAAAAGCCGAGTCCCAGACGGCGACTTTAAAGCAAGCCGACTCCCGGTTTGCGACCTCCAGGAGTGCCGACTATGGGAGTCGGCCCGCGACATTTCACGGAGACCGATGCAGGGCACGGCCCCGACGTGGTCGTCCCTTCCTGCCTACGAGGGGTTGGCATGGCTACAGTGAGCCGTATCGCCGGGAGATCTCCGGCAAGGCGCGGCACTGTTGCCATGCCTCCCCTGACCTCAGCCACAGTGCGTGACGCACTGTGCCCACGACGCCGGCCTGTACGGCCCAGAGATCGCAGGGCCACCGGTCAGTGGGTGAATCAGAGACGGCCAGAGCGCCCGAAGACGGCCCTATGGGAGTCGGCCTCCACGGAGTCGGCCGCCTCCCCGCCAGGGCCCCACAAGCCATAAACCAGATTGGATGGGGAGTGGCAACAGTGATCGCCTGACAGACCGCGGCACTGTTGCCACGGCCCCATGACCGAGCCTACGTCATCAGGAGCGCTGCACAGTATTCGGCCTGTCCACGGGACCCGCCAGTCGGCGGGCCCCAGAAGCCGGCGGGAAGGACGGTGGCGTGAGAGACAGACGACTGGGGGCCACACCCAGTCAGATTACTATTGTACCCCCGGGGGGTAGGCCTATATAAACCCCCTGGGACACCCATGCAAAGGGTTCGGCCTTTGATAGAGTTAGACACATAGACAGGGGAGGAGAGAGCCAGCCTCGCTCCCTCCTGCCTCCCGATACAGCTCTAGGAGCACCCTTGTAACCATTTCGCCATAGTGACCATGCGGAGACCCCGCAGAGCAGCAGTAGGGGTGTTATCTCCCCGGAGAGCCCCGAAGCTGGGTAAGATTCGCCGGCGTGCATGTCTGCGCCTCATCCCATTTCCAGGCACCGGCGACGTTCTACTCGCCCCCACCATGATAAGCCATCCTTTGGCATATGTCGCACCCAACCCCCGACACTTTCCATGTGCTCAATTTAGATGCTTACATTCCATGCCACACTTCTTTGTCAAACCATATGCTATGCTTGATGGCAACACCTGTTGGGTGAATCACCTCTTGAATGCTTGGTTTTGCTTTGATGCCAATCACATTTGTTTTTCCAAGTGCTTGTTATCTTTGCTCCTTTTGAAGGAACTACAAGACGGTGCGACATTGGAGAGTGGCCATTTCAAGGTTGACGATGATGAGTGCTTGGTGGTTGTCCACTTCTACACGGCAACGCCTTCTCTTCTCCATGGTGATGAAGATCACGATCTGCGGACGGATCTCTCCCAAGGGGGGGAGATGATGCGAAGCATCCTTCGACCATCACCATGGATGTCACACCGCCACCGCAACGACCGAGTGGGCCAATGGCAAGAGCACGTGTTCACGGCATCGAGAACGAGGTTGACTCTCTCCTCTTCGAGTTTCGTTCGAATTCACATGAGAATTGGGTTCTACCTCACAAGAACATGCTATGCATTTTAGGATACCAAGGAGATGATCAAGAGAAGGACAAGACGGAGTCTCGAGCACCCATGGAGCAAGGAAGAGGAGAGAAGACCGAGGAGAAGAAGAGGCCGCAGCCCCTGGACTCCCCGGGTGCCCGGCTGCCAAGGCCCCGGGTGCCTGGCCACAACCTGGGCGGCGCCCCAGCCGGCCCCAGGTGCCCGGCCTGTCACCTAGGCCTCGCCAGCCCACCCCGGGTGCCCGGCCAACTGGCCCCGGGTGCCCGGCCCGGCCCTGGGCCATCTCCAGCGCCACCCCCAGGTGCCCGGGACTTGGGCCCCCGGGTTCTCGGCCGCCTCACCCGGCCCTCTCTAGAGCCACCCCGGGTGCCCGGAACTTGGGCCCCCGGGTGCCCGGCCACATGCCAGCCGGCCCCTGAGCCGTCCGGGTGACCGGCCCCCTTCGCCCAGCCGCACGTTGATGGCCTTTTTGGCCTTGTAACCCTCTCTTCTTGCATTGTGTCGCCCCTAGACTATATAAGGACACCCCCTAGGTCATTTGGAAGGATAGAAAAGTATTTGATAGACATTTGTGAGCTTTGCTCCATGGATCCACTCCACTAGGAGATCAAGACCTCCTCTTGGAGTGACCAATCATCAGGACCTCCTCCTTGGGGAAGGATCCCCATCATAGGATCATCAAGCCCTCATCTCCTTCATAGGATTTGGGATGAACTCTACCATGTATCTTATTTCCCTTTGATTGTTCATGTACCTTGTGGATCTTGTGCGTTTGTTCGTCTAGTGGATGTGTGATTTGGACTTGTTCTTGAGTGTTCCTCTTGTTTTCCCTCTTGTGTTCATCTTGTTCTTGGGGATTGCCCCTCCAATTTGTGAAAGATCGTCACCTAGGGTTCCACCCTACAACAAAAGCTTACGGGACGAAACTCCGCCGCCACGAGGCGGAACCAATCTAGGGCTCTGGCGGAGCTGTTCTGCCGAGGACACTTCCCTCCGGGAGGGGGAAATCATCAGCAATGTCATCACCAACAATCCTCTCATCGGGAGGGGGTCAATCTCCATCAACATCTTCACCAGCACCATCTCCTCTCAAAACCCTAGTTCATCTCTTGTATCCAATCTTGTATCAAAACCACAAATTGGTACCTGTGGGTTGCTAGTAGTGTTGATTACTCCTTGTAGTTGATGCTAATTGGTTTACTTGGTGGAAGATCATATGTTCAGATCCTTAATGCATATTATTACTCCTCTAATTATGAATATGAATATGCTTTTTGAGTAGTTATGTTTTTTCCTGAGGATATGGGTGAAGTCTTGCTATTAGTAGTCATGTGAATTTGGTATTCGTTCGATATTTTGATGAGATGTATGTTGTCTTTTCCTCTAGTGGTGTTATGTGAACGTCGACTACATGACACTTCACCATTATTTGGGCCTAGAGGAAGGCATTGGGAAGTAATAAGTAGATGATGGGTTGCTAGAGTGACAGAAGCTTAAACCCTAGTTTATGTGTTGCTTCGTTAGGGGCTGATTTGGATCCATATGTTTAAGGTTGTGGTTAGGTTTACCTTAATACTTCTTTTGTAGTTGCGGACGCTTGCATTAGGGGTTAACCATAAGTGGGATGCTGGTCCAAGTAAGGGCAGTACCCAAGCACTAGTCCACCCATATATCAAATTATCAAAGTACCAAACGCGAATCATATGAACGTGATGAAAACTAGCTTGACGATAATTCTCATGTGTCCTCGGGAGCTCCTTTCTCATTATTAGAATTTGTCCAGGCTTCCTTTGCTACATAAAGGATTGGGACACCTTGCTGCACTTTATTTACTTTATTTACTTGTTACTCGTTACTATTTATCTTATCACAAAACTATCTATCACCTACAATTTCAGTGCTTGCAGAGAAAACCTTACCGAAAACCGCTTATCATTTCCTTGTGCTCCTCATTGGGTTTGACACTCTTACTTATTGAAAGGACTACGATTGATCCCCTACACTTGTGGGTCAACATATATCTACACTGCCAGATTTAAACATTGCAAGTAACGAGTTCAAGGGAATTGACAACCCTCTTGCCCGCATTGGGTGAAAGTATTTGCACTTGTTTGTGCAGGTGCTATTCACTAGGCTTGGTGTGATTTTACTATTGGTTTGATGACCTTGGTTCTCACCGAGGGAAATACTTATCAGCTACTATATTGCTTCACCATTCCTTTTCGAGGAAAAAACCCAACACATCTCACAAGTAGCAATATGCATTCTCTTCATTCTTTCTTGTGACGTCAAATGGTAAAAAACGATTATCAAAGTAACCCTCTCTAAGTGCATCTAGTGCCACCCCTAGTTGGTTTTGGAGTATTGACAACAAACTTGGTTGAGGGACTAATGTGTTTGTAAGAATTGCAGGATAACACAGGTAGTAGTCCCACATTGATTCGGTTTACCTACCAGAGATGACCCCTAAAAATGTGTGAAGACATTGAGGACAATGGTGGTTCGTGAAGATATTCACAACGAAGATTAGGACTTGAGAAGACATTCAAGTGACGACTATAGAGTGCGAAGACATAGTTGTTTCGTAGTTTCCTTTTCTTCTTTGTTGAGTCATAGGAACCACCGCACTGTTAAGTGGGGTCCAAGTGAACAAAGTTAGAGTGACTGAAGTGATGCTCAACCAAATCCTATGTCTTCGAACGAGGACAATGAGAGCAAATCTTATCCTGAGCTGGATAAGTCATCTTTACATGTAGTCCAAGTCAAGCTGTTGCGTGTGTTTGAAATCTGACCGTTGGACACGTGTCAGTTCCTTAGTGACCCAGGGTCATTTCGGACAAATTAGGTCGGGTTGCCTCCTGGCTATAAATAGCCCACCCCCAACGCCATAAATTGGTGGCTGCTCAGAGTTAGTGCACGGCTTTTGTCGTTTGAGAGCAACCCACCTCAGAAGCATTCGAGAGAGAGAGAGATCCTTGCGAGGACAAAGCCCAAGACACCCAGAGCCAAAGAGTGTTAGGCATCACTGAAGTCTTTCTGTCCGCGTGATCTGAAGACTTGCTACACTTGAGGACTGTGAATGCTCCAGCCGGTTAGGCGTCGCATTCTGAGCATCCAAGAGTCGTTGTGGATTCCCGGTGAACGAAGTCTGTGAAGGTTTGGAAGTATACCTTGAAGACTTACCAGAGTGATTGGGCAAGGACTAGGTGTTCTTAGCTCAAGTGGAATAAGGTGAAGACGCGGTCTTCTGAGTTAAATCACAGCCTCCCTAACCAGACGGACAATTGTCACAGCAACTAGAACTGGTCCAACAATTCCTTGTCCTCTCCAAGCTACTAGTTATATATCTCATACCTCTCTTTACTTACAGTTTATCTTCGTGAAGTCATTGCCTGCTTGCATGATCTGACTGACTTCACTGTGTGAAGACTGTTGTTGGTTGGCTTCATACTATCTTCCATACTGATCCGTACTACCTAGCTGCTAATAGTCTTCGTGCTTTCACTTTATTGCTTACTTGACTATGGCTTGTCTAGTGTAGTCTACCTTCCGCTGCATATCAATATGTTCATTTCTACTGTTTGTCTTCAAATCCCCTGTGTTTTGAAGACTTTCATAAAAATCGCCTATTCACCCCCCCTCTAGTCGATAACTAGCACTTTCAATTGGTATCAGAGCAAGGTGCTCCCATGTTCTATGTGATTCGGTTTAACCACCTGGAGTTTTAGCTATGTCGACTGCATGGATAATCAAAGTCTCCGCTGCGTGCCCTGTCTTCGATGGCACTGATTACCCCTATTGGAAGAATAAGATGCGCATTCATCTTGAAGCCATTGATGTCGACCTCTGGTATGTCGTCAAGAATGGTGTTCCCAAGGTCGGTGAAGTTGTCACTGCTGCTGATGTCAAGAGGTTCATTCAACTGGATTCGACTGCCAAGAACATCATCTGTGGTCATTTGACCAAAGGACAGTATGGTCGTGTGAGTGATCTGGAAACTATGAAGCTAGTCTGGAACTGGCTCTCCAAGGTCAACGAAGGCGTCTCAACCCAGAAAGACTCAAGGATCAGTGTTCTTCGCAACCTCTTCAACCGCTTCAAGAGAAATGACAATGAGAATGTCCAGCTCACATTTGATTGCCTCATTGATATCACAAATGAGCTTCACACACTCGGAGCCACTGAGATCACCAAGCATGAAATCGTCAAGACACTCTTGAGATCACTTGACAGCTCATTTGAAACCCTGGCCCTGATGATTCAAGAACGCCCTGACTTCAAGACTCTGATCCGTCTGACATACTTGAGAGGCTCAACACACATGAGTTTCAGCTATCTGAGAAAAGAGACATCTATGTTCCCAACTATGGCCGAACTCGCGCTTTGAAAGAAAAGGTTGTTTCCTCATCTAAAGAAGAATCTGACTGCAGTTCTGGTGATCCTGAAGACATTGGAAAGGAGCTTGCTATGCTTGGAAAGAAGTTACAGAAATTCACTAATAAGAAAGGCTTCAAAAAGTCTTCAAGATCCAGCTCAAGAAATGATGAAGCTTCCACTCATGACCACAAGAAGAGAACATGCCACAAGTGCAAGAAACCTGGTCACTACATCTCTGAGTGTCCGCAGTGGGACAATGAGACCAAGAAGAAGAAGAAGAGCAAGGAATATGATTCTGATGACAAGAAGAAGAAGAAATCCTCGAAGTCTTATTCAAAGTCTTCATCACACAAGAAGAGCTCATCTGGCAAGGCTCATGCGTTTGTTGGTAAGGAGATGGATTCAGAGGAGGAGTCTGCTTCTGAGGAGGCAGAGGTGGAGTCTGAGGATGTAACGCCCCGGATTCGATGCGCCAGGTGTCTGCCAGTTATTCGCTGTCATTGCCATGTCATTTGCTTGTGTGTTGCATTTTATCATGTCATCATGTGCATTTCATTTTGCATACATGTTCGCCTCATGCATCCGAGCTTTTTCCCCGTTGTCCGTTTTGCAATCCGACACTCCTATGTCCTCCGGCGTCCCCCTTTTGTCTCCTGTTGTGAGCGGGTATTAAACTTTCTCGGAATGGACCGAGGTTTGCCAAGCGACCTTGATATAGCACCAGTAGACCGCCTGTCAAGTTTCGTGCCATTTGGAGGTCGTTTGGTACTCCAACGGTTAACCGGGTAACCGTAAAGCCCTCTTTGTGTTGCAGCCCAACACCCCTTCCAAAGTGGCCCAAAACCCGTCTAAGTCTCTTCCATGCTCTCGGTCGTTCGATCACGATCGCGTGGCCGAAAACCGCACCTCATTCGGACTCTCCTAGCTCCCTCTACCTATATAAACACTTCCCCCTCCAAAAATCGCAGTCCAAACCCTAGAAATTCCCCTCGCGCCGCCGGACGTTTCTTCCCCCGCCGATGGGACATGTCCGCCCGTCGCCCCCGGCCAATCCCACCTCGCCACGTCGCCCCCGCGCGCCGCCGCCAGGGCCGTCGCAGCCCGCAGCCAGCCCGCCGAGCCCATCTGGGGCCCGGCTGGACCCGCGCGCCGCCGCCCGCCGGCCTCTCTTCGCGCCGCCGTCCGGCTCCTCCGTCGCCGTCGGCCGGACGACGCCGCGCCGCCGTCGCCCGCGGGCGCCGCGCCGCGCAGCGACGCCCGAGCCCCCGTCGCCCCGTCGAGTGGTCGCCTCCCGCATCGGCCGCGACCGCCGCCGAAGCCCGCCGCCGCCCGCGTGTTGCCGGCGACCCCGCTGCCCAGCTCATCGCTGGAGCCATCTCGGGCCAGCCGTGCCGACCTCCTCCCCGTGCCCCTCGCCGTCCCTTGCCGGATCCGGCCAGATCCGACGAGGGCCCGTCCTCACCGACCTCTACCGCAGCTCCGGCCGCCGTCTCCCTCCTCTCCGGCCGTTCTCCGGCGAAGTTTCCGACGAGGTTGACTTTCCCCCCTCCCAAAAATCCACTAAGTCCCGAAGTTATTTTGCATTATCATGCCATGTTCGTTGCATCATATCTCTGCATCCTTAGCTCCGTTTCGTGCGTGTAATATGTCAAATTGTTCGACTCGACGAATACTTCATTTCATTTCATTGCATCATTTTCATTTGAGCTCATCTTGATGCCGAAAATGCTGTTGGAAGAGTGCATGTTTATGTTCATCTGCTGGAACTGTTATAACTTGCTGTTTTGTCATTTTTTCCATGTTTGATGTGTGCATCCTATGAGGTTGATGTCTACATGTGTTTTGAACTATGCTATGCCATCTTTCCAGAGGTGCCATCCATGTATTTTTGTGAGTTGTGTGCTAAGTGCATCAAGCTTGTTAAGTAGGGTACTTGCTGTTACTGTTTTGCTAGGCTGGATCTATTATATTTTGTTGCTATGTTAACCTGATGCTACAAGTCATACTATGCATAATCTGGAGATGTTCACTAAGGATGTTTTGTTATACATGTCTTGCTCTATCCATTCATGCCCCTGGTTGCATTTATAGCCTGCTGTTACATGTTGTAATCTTGCTCTCAAGTTGCTAAATAATGTTGCTGTCAGCCTGTTAACACGAAGTTCAGTTTTGGCCGTGTGCTTTTCTAGTGATCCATGCACCCTATGAACTTGTTCTTGCCATGCTTAGCTTCATAAAGATGTCTTCTTACTGTTGGTTGCCTTGCCATGCCATGTATTGCTTTGTGGTGAGTGGTTCAAGCTCACCAACATGCCTACTTATTGTTGTTCCTGCCATGTATGAATCTGTCATATAACTTGCTATGTTTATATGGGTGCCATCATATTTTCTGATCCTTTTTGGCTCATGGTCAGTAAGGGTCTTTTGTTCTATGCAATTAGTAGATTCATGCCATGCCTTTGTTTGCCATGTTAAGTTCCTATAACATGTTGTTTGATAGCTCAAAACATTGCAACCTGATGTTATTTCCTGTTAAGTCTGAAACTGTTATAATTTGCAATCTTACCATGTCCTTTTGAGCATGTTCTAGTTATTTCTGGAGATAGCTCAGTGTTCATGTTTTGTTATGCTTTACCTATAATTCATGCGCATGCCTTTTGTTCTTACATTGAGATGTTGTAGCATGTTGTTTTGATGCTTGCAAGATGCCTAGTTGCTGTTATGGACAGATTGTTGTTATGACTTGTATAGTGTATGTGTTGCCCCGTTGCTCCGTTTTGAGTGTGCTCTATATGAAACTTGCTTGATTTTGCATGTAGCTTCATATTATCATGTTGCGTCCTTGTTTCGAGGTGTTTGCTTGATGTTTGTATGCATTTTGCATCAATGCCATGTTTAACTTGTTTTGCTCATATCTTCCAGGCCGTAGCTCCGAATTAAATGAACTTTATATGTAACTTGACTAGGATTTCGTGTAGATCATCTTGGTGCATCTTAACTTGCTGTTTAACAACTTGAACATAAGGTTTATTCAGATCTGGACCAATTTCAAAATATGCATATGAGGACTTACCGGAATTGTTATATGTTGTTTCCGGCCTCATTTAAACTTGCCTTGATGTGTTGCTCTTGTGTGCTTCATCTCTTGCCATGAGTAGCTCCATGTAGCCTTGTCATGCATCATGCTTGTTGTGCATCATGTCTTGTCTATCTGTGGTGTGTTTACCTTGTTGTGTGTTTCTTCTCGATAGTTCCCGTTTCGTTGCGATCGTGAGGATGCGTTCGTCTACGTGTGGTTCGTCTTCTCGGCTTCATCTTCTTCATGGATTCGTTCTTCTTCCTAGCGGGATCTCAGGCAAGATGACCGCTACCCTGGATCTCACTACTATCATTGCTATGCTAGTTGTTTCGTTCTATCGCTATGCTGCGCTACCTATCTTTTGCTCTTCAAGCCTCCCCAAATTGCCATGAACCTCTAACCTTTGACACCCTTCCTAGCAAACCGTTGTTTGGCTATGTTACCGCTTTGCTCTGCCCCTCTTATAGCGTTGCTAGTTGCAGGTGAAGTTGAAGATTGCTCCATGGCGGACAGGGTTATGTTGGGATATCACAATATCTCTTATATTATTAATGCATCTATATATTTGGTAAAGGGTGGAAGGCTCGGCCTTATGCCTGGTGTTTTGTTCCATTCTTGCCGCCCTAGTTTCCGTCATACCGGTGTTATGTTCCTAGATTTTGCGTTCCTAACGCGGTCGGGTGATTTATGGGACCCCCCTGATAGTTAGCTTTGAATAAAACTTGCCCAGCAAGGCCCAACCTTGGTTTTATCATTTGCCTCACCACCACCTATACCCTTCCCTTGGGTCGGCCAACCCAAGGGTCATCTTTATTTTAGCCCCCCCCCCGGGGCCAGTGCTTGTCTAAGTGTTGGTTCGAACTGAGCTGCCTGCGGGGCCCCCTCGGGGAAACTCGAGGTCTGGTTTTACTCGTAGCTAGTCTCATCCGGTGTTGCCCTGAGAACGAGATATGTGCAGCTCCTATCGGGATTGTCGGCGCATCGGACGGCTTTGATGGTCTTGTTTTACCATTGTCGAAATGTCTTGTAAACCGGGATTCCGAGACTGATCGGGTCTTCCTGGGAGAAGGAATATCCTTCGTTGATCACGAGAGCTTATCATGGGCTAAGTTGGGACACCCCTGCAGGGTATAAACTTTTGAGAGCCGTGCCCGCGGTTATGTGGCAGATGGGAATTTGTTAATGTCCGGTTGTAGATAACTTGACACAAGATCCGAATTAAAACGCATCAACCGCGTGTGTAGCCGTGATGGTCTCTTCTCGGCGGAGTCCGGGAAGTGAACACGGTTTCTGTGTTATGTTTGACGTAAGTAAGAGTTCAGGATCACCTCTTGATCATTGCTAGCTTCACGACCGTTCCGCTTGCTCTCTTCTCGCTCTTATTTGCGTTGGTTAGCCACCATATATGCTTAGTCGCTGCTGCAACCTCACCACTTTACCCCTTCCTTTCCCATTAAGCTTTGCTAGTCTTGATACCCATGGTAATGGGATTGCTGAGTCCTCGTGGCTCACAGATTACTACAACAACAGTTGCAGGTACAGGTTATGCGATGATCATGACGCGAGAGCGATGTTTGCTTGTCTTGGAGTTCTTCTTCTGTTTCTTCTTCGATCAGGGGATAGGTTCCAGGTCGGCAGCCTGGGCTAGCAGGGTGGATGTCGTTTGAGTTCCTGTTTGTGTTTCATCCGTAGTCGGATGTTGATCTTATGGATGATGTATTGTGATGTTGTATTCGTGTGGCATTGTATGCCTTTTGTATGTATCCCCATCTATTAAGTAATGTTGATGTAATGATATCCACCTTGAAAAAGTGTTTCAATATGCGGGTCTATCCTTGGTGGGACCTTCGAGTTCCTTTTGGATAGGGTCGCATATTGGGCGTGACAGAGGAGGAGTCCGATTCAGGCGTGGCAAGCCTGGCTCCAGCTACTGCTTGTGTTGCCAAGTCCATATTCAACACTGAAGACAATGGCCCTGTCACCAACACTGATGCTAATGATGAGGATGACTCTGCTCCCACCTACTGCTTCATGGCACGCAGTGCCAAGGTAAACTCACGCGATGCTTACTTTCAAACATCAAGTGAAGATGACTCTGAATGTGAATCTAAACCTAGCTACAAAACACTTGCTAAAATTGCAATTGAACAACAGAATGCTATGGAACATATTCAAAAATTGCTAGACAAAAGCGATGACCTGTTGGACGCGGAAATGACTCGATCTCAGTCCTTAATTGAAGACATCAAAATCCTCATGTTAAGTACGAGGAACTTGAAAGTCGTCATGAAACGCTCTCAACAACTCATGAAAAGCTTTCCTATGATTATCTTCAAAGGAAGCAAGAACTTGAGAACTTGAGAGCGGCTCATGAAGATCTTCAAAAAGAGAACGAGTCACTTCGCGCTCAACAGATCAGTTCCGCTCAGGAAGGATTTGAACCACCATGTCTAAAATGTCTTGAGCATGATAACGCTGTCTCTATTGCTGAATGTTCTACTTCTACTACTGTTGCAATATCATCAACTGTTGATGTGGTAACTAACCCCTCTACTGAGGATACCACCACTATTGTTGATGAGAATGCCAGGTTGAAGACATTGCTTGAGACAGGAATGTATAAAAGTCTCAAAGGGCATCAGACACTATGTGATGTCCTCAAAAGGCAGATTATGAACCAAAACCCTAGGAAAGAGGGTGTTGGATTCGAGAGAAAAATGAATGTTGATGGTTCTTACTGGAAGCATGAGCAGTACCCCAAAACCACATGGGTTGCTACAAAGGGACCTTCGGTGGATCCATCTACCTTATCTGGCTTCACTTGTGCTAACCCGATTATCATTGATGAATCCTTTGATGCAAACTATAAACTTCTTAAGAATCAGGATGGTGAAGTGTTTGCCAGGTATATTGGTACTGACTGCATGAATGGACCACCTATGAAGAAGATCTGGGTACCCAAAAGTTGTCTTGAGAATCTTCCTGTGAATGTCATCATGACACCATCTGGGAAGAAGACAAACCCCAGACCAAAAGCTTCATATGGTCCTAAGGCTTCATATAGACAGAGGACTCACCAGAGTCACCCTAACGCCAATGTTTTGCAGGGAAATCATACTTGACCTATGAATATGAGCGTGTTTCGTCAAACCACTATGTTCATAAAACTAAGAACTTTTCTGCTTATTCATATGAGTATTATTCACCTCCTGCAAGGCTATTTGCTAGGGCTCCAAAGCCGAAGTTCTCAGATGTTGCACTTAGACTCATTGCTTCTAAGCCACCCCTGAAGATGTGGGTGGTTAAGAAAAATTAACTCTCTTTTGCAGGGAAAGGTCTACAACTGAAAATCAAAGGCGTCTGATGCTTATGCTGGGGACCTAAGACATCTTGTGGGGCGCAAGATAAAATGCCCAAATGGTCTTACTATGTATTTTGTTCCTGGATTCCTTGACAATCATCCTATCTACCCTAACCAGGATCTAAACTTTGATAATATGCTTGTTCGTCAAATGTTTATGCTTCACATTTCCCTTGGTGAAGCCTATCCCCCTAACTGCACTGTAGGGTATGATACCAAAGGCTTCTGAGTGGATTATGGACAGTGGATGCACTAACCACATGACTGGTGATCGAAGTCTTCTCATGGACTCAACCTTACGTCCATCTGACAAAAGTCACATCACATTTGCTGACACTGGTAAAAGCAAGGTATTGGGTCTAGGTAGAGTTGCAATCTCAAAGGATCAGCACATGGATAAAGTGATGCTTGTTGAATCCCTTGGTTTAAACTTAATGTCTGTCTCAATGCTTTGTGACTTGAACATGATTGTGATATTTGGAAAATATCGTTGCCTTGTTTTTATGGAATCTGACAAGTCTCTAGTCTTTGAAGGGTACCGAAAAGATGATCTGTACATGGTAGATTTCTCAGCAGGACCACAATTGGCCGTATGTCTTCTAGCAAAAGCTTCAGAGTGCTGGCTCTGGCATCAGAAGCTAGGGCATGCTGGCATGAGGAACTTGTACACTCTCGCAAAGAAGAAACATGTTGTAGGCATCGAGGGCGTCAAGTTCAAGAAGGATCATCTGTGTGGTGCCTGCGAACCTAGAAAGATGACAAGGGCCAATCATCCCTCGAAGACAATCATGACGACATCTCGTCCCTTCGAGCTGCTTCACATGGACTTATTTGGCCCTACTCACTACTCTAATCTTACTACCACTGCTTGCCTCTATGGCTTCGTCATTGTTGATGATTACTAAAGATATACATTGGTGCATATAATTCTCTACAAGAATGAAGAACAGGATGTCTTCAGACGATTCGCCAATCGTGCCATGACGAACTATGGCATCAAGATCAAGCACATCAGAAGTGACAACAGCGCAGAGTTCAAGAACACCGGCCTCGACACTTATCTTGATACATTGGGCATAACTCATGAGTTCTCTGCTCCACACACACACCTCAGCAGAATGGCATCATGGAGTGCAAGAACAGAACCCTCATTGAGATGGCTCGGACAATGCTTGATGAGTACAAGACTCCAAGGAAGTTCTGGCCTGAAGCCATTGATACTGCATGCCACGTCATCAACCATGTTTATCTTCACGAGCTTCTAAAGAAGACATCCTATGAGCTCCTAACTGGTAGGAAGCCAAATGTCAGTTACTTCAGAGTATTTGGTGCTAGGTGCTGGATCAAGGATCCACATCACACTTCAAAGTTTGCACCGAAAGCACGTGAAGGTTTTATGCTTGGCTACGGAAAGGATTCGCACTCCTACAGAGTCTTCAACCTCTTTCACTATAAAGTGGTTGAAACTGTGGATGTGCGGTTCGATGAGACTAACGGCTCGCAAAGAGAACACCTGCCAAATATGCTAGATGAAGTCTCACCTAGTGAATCGATCAAGCTTATGGGTACTAGAGAAATCATACCTTCAGAGGCACGGGCTGAAGAAGAAATCATCATTTCTGCACCTAATCAACCTGAAGACACTGCTCAGCCTGAATCCAATGCTGAAGACAAAGACAATGATCGGCAAGGGCAAAATCTTCGTCCAGTTCATCCTCGTGTTGCAAATGAAGTACAAATTGAGAAGATAATTGATAGCATCAATGCACCTGGTCCACTCACTCGTTCAAGAGCAACACAGCTAGAAAATATATGTGGGCATTTTGCATTTGTCTCTATATCTGAACCCAAGAAAGTTGCTGAAGCCTTCATGGAACCTGAATGGATTCAAGCTATGCAAGAAGATCTTCAACAGCTCGAGCTGAACAATGTGTGGTAATTGGTTAAGCGTCCTGATCCTCACAAGCACAATATCATAGGCACCAAATAGATCTATCGCAACAAACAAGATGAGCATGGTCAAGTTGTCAGAAACAAGGCTCGTCTCGTTGCTCAAGGATACACTCAAGTTGAAGGGATTGACTTCGATGAAACATTTGCTCTGGTGGCTAGGCATGAAGCCATTCGCATACTGGTAGCCTATGCCAACCATCACAACATCCTCCTGTACCAAATGGATGTGAAGAGTGCTTTTCTCAATGGCAAGATTGAAGAAGAAGTTTATGTTGCACAACCACCTGGCTTTGAAGACCCAAAACACCCTGACATGGTATACAAGCTCAACAAGGCACTATATGGCCTCAAACAAGCCCCTCGCGCTTGGTATGACACACTCAAAGACTTCCTGAAGAGCAAAGGCTTCAAACCTGGTTCCCTAGATCCCACTCTCTTCACAAAGACATACGATGATGAACTATTTGTATGCCAGATCTATGTGGATGACATTATTTTTGGCTGCACTGACAAGAGATACAGTGATGAGTTTGGGCACATGATGCAAGAGCAATATCAGATGTCCATGATGGGTGAGCTGAAATTCTTCCTCGGTCTTCAAATCTGTCAGCAGAGCAATGGCATTTTCATATCTCAAGAGAAATATCTCAAAGATTGCCTGAAGAAGTTTGGAATGCAAGACTACAAAGGGTACACGACGCCAATGCCAACCAAAGGTCAATTGGGTCCCGACGACAATGGTAAAGAGTTCGATCAAAAGGTATACTGCTCCATGATTGGTTCTTTACTCTATTTATGTGCATCTAGGCCAGATATAATGCTTAGCGTTTGCATGTGTGCCCGATTCCAAGCGGCACCAAAGGAATCACATCACTTAGCAGTGAAGTGAATTCTTCGATATTTAGCTTACACCCCAACACTAGGAGTATGGTATCCAAAGGACTCAGAGTTTGATCTAGTTGGATTCTCATATACTGATTATGCTGGTGACAAGGTCGATCGCAAGTCCACATCAGGCACATGTCACTTTCTTGGACGATCTCTTGTGTGTTGGTCTTCAAAGAAGCAGAACTGTGTATCTCTCTCCACTGCTGAATCTGAATACATTTCTGCTGGATCTTGCTGCGCTCAGCTTCTATGGATGAAGCAAACTCTCAAGGACTATGGCATCCACCTGAAGCAAGTGCCACTTTACTGCGACAATGAAAGCGCCATCAAGATTGCCAACAACCCAGTCCAGCACTCGAAGACAAAGCACATTCAGATCCGTCATCACTTTCTCAGAGATCATGTCATGAAGGAAGATATTGATATCATTCACGTCAACACTGAAGAGCAATTGGCAGATATCTTCAGAAAGCCCTTGGATGAGAAAAGGTTTTGCAAGTTGTGGTGTGAGCTAAATATCTTAGAATCCTCGAATGTCCTATAATTCGACACACATCCTAACGCTTATGCATGTTGATGACTTAGATGTGCAACACACGAAGTAACGTATATCTTCAATCAATGAAGACATACACCCTAAGTGTGAATACTTAATGCGGAATTTGACCTCGGAGCGCCACGATAATTGTGCGCCATGTCTGGGTCTAATAATTCCTATACGATGGGTAACGTCACCACCAAATTCTTGTTTGATGTGTTTCAGTTGGCGTCATAATTGCATAATCTTCACATTTGATTTGTCTTCAACATTGATTTGACTTCATGTCTATCTTCACAATGTTGAGTTGGTCTTATGCAGATATATACATATATTCGTGTTCAGTCCTCTACAACATTCACTTGTAGCTATGTCTTCATGTTTGAATTTTTCTTGATCTAAGTGAATGTGATCGGACCCTAACCCCTTCTGTGATTCTACCTCAAACTCTATCTATCTATATCATATGCATTCTATTGAAACCTGTCGATTGTCTTCTCTGAATCCTAGTCAGCAGAAGACAAAGAGATAAAAGTTTAAATCTGTTTTTATTGCCATATCCTTATTACCTGAATACCGGAGAAGCCGGAACGACCACCCGACAATCCAGGTGTGCGTGGGAACATGGAACAACTTCCAATAAGTTGCATGCATGCCACGTGTCCTTCAAATGTGAACCGCCAGGGGCACCTACGTAATTACAATGTGATGTCCCTTTCCTTATAAATACACAACTCACCACGGTCATAATCTCTTCTTCCACCTCGCCACCTTGCACAAACCCTAGCGCCTCCGCTAGCTCGCGTCGACGCCGGAGACGAAGCACTTAGCTGCCGCAACTTCTTCGACGCCGTCCTCACGCCGGCCATGGACCTCGTCCTCTCCACCGCCGTCGTAGGTGTCTTTGGTCGTCGAGTTAGGGCGCAGGAGATTGAACTGCTCGGCCTCTCTCTCTCGACCTTGTCTAGTAGTTCGTCGGTGATAAATAACTTACTTTTTACTGCCTTTTTGATTCGTCAAATCCATCCACTTCAACCAAAAGTGGTTTCTTAACTTCCAAATCTGAATCTATCTTCTTCTGCATCTCATATCATGCCAAGTATATTTACTTATGCTTCATAACTAGTTAGATTCCTCACTTGTACTTATTCATGGATTCGTACAAATCTGGAACCAACTCTCATCAAATAAGTGAATGTCTTCGCACTATGAGGTCAATGTCTTCAAACTAATTTATCTTCAAAATCTTCTGAGAATGCATATGACCTCTTCCCCTTCCCTCGCATCTCTAATGATGTCACAGGTACATGTCCGTGGGAGAATCCCTTGGTTCTCATAGTCTGCATTCATTTGCAGAGTTCTTATAGCGTCATATTCACTCACCTGAAGTCAGTTCCTGTCTGACCAGCAAAAGGAAGCCATTCACTGTCTTGAAGCCATTCAGTTTGAATATAATGGCAACTGAAAAATTAGCAAGGAAAGGCGATAGGTGGAGCCGTGGAGATATAGCTAAGGATTTACCTCCTGATCTATTTGAAATGTACAAAACTGATCCTGAGGAAAGCTATGGCCAGCGCAAGACTCGAATCCAGTGGATTCGAAGATATTGGGCACAGGAATGGTTCAAGTACAACTTCGTAACCCCTTAATATGCAGAGAAGAATGCTATCAAGCGCCCATGGGGAGATATTTTGTACAGAAATCTGCAGCCCAAGTCCAAGTCTGAAGCCATGGCTCAAGGCTTCTACCCATGCATGGTCTGAGGACCGAAGCCAGATAATGCCGACCCATCATCTATGTTATGGTGTCGTGAAGACAATCTTTTCAAGCGCAACTATCAGTTTGCAAAAGATTTTGCTGTGAAGAACAAGAAAGATCTTGGCCTCAACTTCAACCCTGGTCCATCTGCTCCAAGGGCTGATAGCACACGCGATGCCAATCCCAATGTCATTGGCCCCTTCGACAACTTTGATGGCCTCCTCTCTCACATCGCATCTCAGAGGGCCACTGTGGATCAATCTGCTGATGAGGCTGACTATGAAGAAGCGCCAACACCACCAAAGCCACAGAAGAAGAAGAAGAAGACAAAGGCTTCGAAGCCCTCTGCCACACCAAAAGCTTCGATTGTGAAGCCATTGGCCACTGCACCTCCTGAACCTAGTGTGCAATGTGAAGATCTGTCTCGTGTCTCCAAAAAGACCAAGAAGCCCAAGAAAATCAAGAAGCCCAAGAAGATTTCTGGGCATGAACTGACTCCTGCTGTCGTTCTATGCAATGAGGATGAAACCATTGATCTATCCGGCGATGAAGATCTTGGTGATGATGCCCTTGAGCAACTGATCAAGAGCAAGCAAGAGGCGGAGATCTTCAACAATATGCCCCTCTTTGATGTTGATATATTGAACAACTTCATTGATGAGTGGTTAGACGACCAGAGCATAGGCATCGATGATCTTTAGCTTCCTATGGACATCAGCGTCACCTTCCACAGAGCCATTGCTAATGAGTTGGCCTTGGCTTAGAAGATTGTTGACCTCAAGAACAAAATTGATTATGAGAAGACTCACTTCAAGAAGAACATGGCCAAGCTCAGCATGGCAGATGTTCAGATCTTCAAGAAGATGTTGCATGACCTCAAGGAAGAGTTTCACAAGAAGCGTGAAGAAGCTAAAGGCTCACGAGAGCGCATGAAGTACTTTGCGCAGAAATGTGTTCAAGCACACAATGAAGCTGAAAAGCGCAAAGCTCTGGGGCGTCCTGGCATTGACCCCAGAATGGCTGCCAAACATAAGAAGAAGCCTGCTGCAGCCCAAGCTGAAGCTTCAAGGCGGGAAGAACCAAGCATTGTCTTCCTTGCCAGCATGACAGGCTCGAAGCCTAAGGTCACCTCAGCAGCTTCTGAGCTGAAGAAGACAAGGGCAGCTAAAGCCGAAGCCCGAAAACGCAAGCACAAGGATGCTTCTGATGATGCCCCATCAAAGAAGAAGCTGAAGACAAAGTCTTCAAAGAAAGAGCGCGCTGCTGCCACAGAGCCCCTTGTTGTTGAGCCTATTTCTATTGTCCGTCCAGCCTCCACCAACCAAGAGCGTCGCATTGTGATCCACGAGCCTGCTTCCACAGAGGCTCCTGAAGATGAAGTAGTTCTAGCTGTCGACCCCATAACAGCTAAAGACATTGGTCGTGAAGACAATGTTGAAGATGATGTAGTCCTTCCTCAACTCGAGCACCAATTGGTATCATCACTTGTTCTTACGAACAACAAACTCATCAGCATTGGTCGTCCATTGGCACCAATTGCTCCGGATGATTCATGGGCCGATCGCCCTCAACAAGACACCCCCATTCATGATGAGACACCTAGGACTCCACCACCTCAAGTCACCACTCCGGTGCTTGACAATGACAACTACATGGTGCAGACCACTCCATCACCACAAGCGTCGCCCGCTTTCCGTAGGCTTCGCAAAGGCCCTAGGCCATAGGTCACCATGTCGAGCATTCCAGAAGGGGAAGCGCAACAAAGCTCAGTAGCACGTCAAGTGTTTCCTGTAGCCACCCCTACTGCGAATGTCTTTGATTCTGAAGCTAAAGCAGCTAAAGACATTCCGGCTGCATCAGCCGATGAAGATCAAGAAACAAGAGAAGAAGAAAGAGTTGCCACACCCCTGCTGCTGATCCAATCATTCTCGAGGAGAATGTGACTCTGCCCGACCCTCCTGTTATTGAAAAACCGGAGGTTGAAAACACTGAGGCTGCCACAAACAACGCTACTGACGCCAATGACGTTGTCATGGCCGAATACAATGTGGATCCTGAAGCAAATGTGGTGCCTGAAGCTCAAGTACAACCTGAAGCCACTGTGAATGCTGAAGCCACTATTCCACCTCCAAGGCCTCACACCATTGAACAGGCCTATGATCGCGGCTAGCTTGTCACAGTGAGATGGCCCATTTTGGTTCCTCCAACTACTCCCGGACCACAGTACGACTACCATGTTGAGCAGAGGCCTCAGGTTCAGAAGCCAAAAGCCCGGGCTGCCAAGGCTTCTAGGTGCTGCCACATCACCAGGATCTTTCAGCGTGAACAGCTTCAGGGCACACAACACATTCTTTGACAGTGCCAACAATCCATACTTGAAGCAAGATCTCTTCTGATCGCTTCTGGAGCTATCAGCAGCGTAGCTATTACTCCTGCATTCTATACAATCAAGAGCAAATCTTTCCTCACATGTGTATTGATTGTGAAGCTATTGCTGGGCTGCCCTATCTTGAAGAAGCACTGGACTACTTTAGAGATGCTGGCCTTCTATAGTTTGTAACTGATAAAGAGCACTGGAATGAAGAGCTCCTGCTGCAGTTCTATGTCACACTTCACATTCGTGGCTACAACAGGGATCCGAAGACATGGATCCTTGAGTGGATGATAGGAGATGTGCATCATGAAGCCAAAGCTCAAGACATCATTGAGCTCACTTCCCTACCCACTCCAGGTGAGCTGTATGAGCCTGGTTGTCAGCTACACAGAAATGAACTACAAAGTACCTTTCAGAAGCCTGAGCCGAATATGAGTCAGATGCTCAGCATGATGAAGCCATTGCCTCAAGATGCTGAATATCCCAAGGAATTCTTCGTCAAAGACCTCGACTACTTTCCCCGCACAGTGTATCACATTCTATGGCGTACTCTATGGCCAATCAATGGATATTCTTCTGAAGCCAAACTTGAAGGAACCATGAAGACTTTGGTATTCTACATTGTCGATGGCATCAGATTCAGTTCCCAGGATTTCTTCATCAGACAACTTGCTGCATCTGGGATTGATCTGTTTGGCTTGCAGTTTTATGCTCCATGGGTGATGCGACTGATCAAACTCCATTCATCTGTTGACTATCAGCCCTCAGCACGCAACCATCTTGTTTTTATGCCTGAGGTTGATATGTCCGTTGAAGCCATCTACCCTGAGCCTTCCAAAGAACCCCTATATCTTCATAATGTTGATCGTTAAAGCTTCACGCAACCAATAGAAGGAATTCATGTTCCCAATGCTGCCACTACTGCTTATCCCCTGGCTGGCAATATGCATGAGCCCCGTCGTGCCAACACTGAAGCCACTTCTAGTACAATCGCCCAAAGGCCTCGGAAGCGTTCTCGTGTACTCAATGACCGAGAGCTTCTTGTGGCCTTACATCAGAAGCATGACAAGCACCATGACTGGCTAAAGCGTCAGATGCAGAGTATCTTGGTGGACGTCAATCACATCAGAAACTTGGCCACCAAGAACTCATTTGTAGCCCATCAAGCCCGTCGGCGGTCTTGGAAGAGTCTCACACTACTATGTCCTGAAGAAGATCTTCGCGAAGATGGCTTCACAGAAGGCTTCAAATTTGACTCCAGACCTCCACACAATGCAAGCTGGCGCCGCACTCCATTAATAGAAGATTATGAGTATTCATCTTCGGCTGCAACTATTGTTACGAGAGTCGTCAATGAAGAAGACGATGCCACTTCATCGACCATGGCTGCACTGAATCTCGACACTGCACCAGGCCCTTCTGCACCACCGAACTCCAGCATCGACCTTGCACCTTCATCTACTCCGGATGGGAACGAGTAGATACTCTATGTCTTCAAACCTTTTTGGCCATTACTGACAAAAGGGGGAGAAGCATATGAGTTGATAGTCTTCAAGCGGGTCCTTATGGGTGGTTGCTATATTTTGCCAAGTGTTTACAACTCTCGTCTTTTGATACATTTGGTTCTTTGGGTTGTAACACTTGAACTTGATGGTCGTCTGCTACTTTTTCTGCTACTCTATGATGCGATGATAAATTCCGCATGAATTCATTCCGCAGATGTCCATTTTTCATTATGCATGTCATTATCTTCGTTACATCTTTATATGCATGATGAATTGTCTTCATAAGTTGAAGAGGATCTCCACAAAGCAAACTACTTATATTCACATCTTCAGGGGGGCCTTTTGCTACTTATGAAGGCAATGCCTTAATCCTCAAACTTTCACATACTTTTATCCCCGTTGAAAACTTCAACCAGTTTGTCATCAATCACCAAAAAGGGGGAGATTGTAAGTGCATCTAGTGCCACCCCTAGTTGGTTTTAGAGTATTGACGACAAACTTGGTTGAGGGACTAATGTGTTTGTAAGAATTGCAGGATAACACAGGTAGTAGTCCCGCATTGATTCGGTTTACCTACCAGAGATGACCCCTAAAAATGTGTGAAGACATTGAGGACAATGGTGGTTTGTGAAGATATTCACAACGAAGATTATGACTTGAGAAGACATTCAAGTTCCTTTTCTTCTTTGTTGAGTCATAGGAACCACCGCACTGTTAAGCGGGGTCCAAGTGAACAAAGTCAGAGTGACTGAAGTGATGCTCAACCAAATCCTATGTCTTCGAGCGAAGACAATGAGAGCAAATCTTATCCTGAGCTGGATAAGTCAGCTTTACTTGTAGCCCAAGTCAAGCTGTCGCGTGTGTTTGAAATCTGACCGTTGGACACGTGTCAGTTCCTTAGTGACCCAGGGTCATTTCGGACAAATTAGGTCGGGTTGCCTCCTGGCTATAAATAGCCCACCTCCTACACCATAAATTGGTGGCTGCTCAGAGTTAGTGCATGGCTTTTGTCGTTTGAGAGCAACCCACCTCAGAAGCATTCGAGAGAGAGAGAGAGAGATCCTTGCGAGGACAAAGCCCAAAACACCCAGAGCCAAAGAGTGTTAGGCATCACTGAAGTCTTTCTGTCCGCGTGATCTGAAGACTTGTTACACTTGAGGACTATGAATGCTTCTGAGCATCCAAGAGTCGTTGTGGATTCCCGGTGAACGAAGTCTGTGAAGGTTTGCAATTCTACCTTGAAGACTTACCAGAGTGATTGTGCAAGGACTAGGTGTTCTTAGCTCAAGGGGAATAAGGTGAAGACGCGGTCTTCTGAGTTAAATCTCAGCCTCCCTAACCAGACGTACAGTTGTCACAGCAACTGGAACTGGTCCAACAAATCCTTGTCCTCTCCAAGCTACTAGTTCTATCTCATACCTCTCTTTACTTACAGTTTGTCTTCGTGAAGTCATTGCATGCTTGCATGATCTGATTGACTTCACTGTGTGAAGACTGTTGTTGGTTGGCTTCATACTATCTTCCATCCTGATCCGTACTACCTAGCTGCTAATAGTCTTCATGCTTTCACTTCATTGCTTACTTGACTATGGCTTGTCTAGTGTAGTCTACCTTCTGCTGCATATCAATAGGTTCATTTCTACTGTTTGTCTTCAAATCCCCCGTGTTTTGAAGACTTTCATAAAAATCGCCTATTCACCCCCCTCCCCGTCTAGTCGATAACTAGCACTTTCACCCTCATCATCTTCTCTCGAAATCCAATACCACAAATGGAAGAACCACTTATGTGATCGCATTGTCGGTCGGTGACGTCCCCTCTTCACCACTGGTCCACTATGCTGGTGGTTGCTGCTACTCGTCGCGTCGGATAGTGTTGCTCATGCACGCTGCAAACTGTTCCATCATATATAGCTCCTCGTCCACCTGGCAGCTATAGCTACTTGTTGGTTAGCGCTAGTGCAAACACGCATTGCATTGTGTTAGCGTCCTTGGGCTCGATTACCATCTCTCGAGTGAGAAAAGAAAACAATAAGAGGGTTGGCGGATGGCTTTATTTCCTTTTGTAACATACTTGAAATCTTGTTGGGCCATTATATCTTGAAACCAATTTCATGCTTTAATGTTTTATATGCATCAATTTGTGTTAGAAAAATAGGAGAGAGACAATATGGATGCATTTGAATTTTCACCCCAAGTTACTTGATAATTTGATGTTTTACCCGTCTTGCGTCATTTTCCCTCTCGTAGAATGAACTTTGATCTTTTGTCCATTTCAAAAAAAATCTAAAATCTTTGGTTTTCTTTTTTAAGGATAAATGGTAAAAATAGATTACCAAAGTGCCCCTCATCATCTTCTCCCCGAATTCAATACCATAAATGAAAGAACCACGTTTTTTCAGGAACCCGCGTGTATCAAATAAGGTTAGCAATTATAACATATGCGAATTGCATTGGACAACACCAGAGGGGACAACTGTCATGGCACATAAGCAAAAAAACACCCTCGCATAAACAAAATTTGTAAGCGGGCCTTGAAGGGGGTCGATTGTTGAACCAAATCATCGCTATCTGCCAGCGTGCCGCTTATGTCATCGCCGGCCACATTGTCGGTCGGTGCCGTCCCTCCTCACCGAGGGTGCTCATCCACGACGCCGGTGGGTGCTGGTACTCGCTGCCGCCGGATAGCGCCACTCATGCACGCCGCAACTGCTCCGCGACGCCGGTGGGTGCTGGTACTCGCTGCCGCCGGATAGCGCCACTCATGCACGCCGCAACTGCTCCATGTCGGTAGCGCCACCGCCCCTTGTTCGGTAGCGCCGGCGCGCAAACACGCGTACGATCGCGGCGTATTAGCGTGCTCACGCGGGATTACGGTATCTCGAGTGAGAACAGAAAAAAAAAGAGGGTGGCTTTAATTTCCTTTTGCAATACACCAGAAATCTTGAGGCAGCCATTAGATCTGGAACACAGTTTTGTGCCTGTGAATGTTATATATACAGCAGTTCCTTCGGAAATAGGGCAAACGCACAGGAGAGGAGAGGGATCGAATAAACCTCGGGGCCCCTGCGGTTGTGTTGCCAATCGGCGAAGTGCACCGCGGCGCCGCGGATGGGGCCTCTCAAATCTCCCTTCTTGTCCCCCTCTGGCCCCAGGCCAACTTCCCCTGCAAGCAGAAGGCCACCGCCGCCCGGCCATCGTCATCACCGTCTGCCGCCGCCCCCTCCGCTGCCGCCTCCGCCCCCGCTTCCTCTGCCGCCCCCGCCGCCCCTTCCCTCGTCTTCCCTGCCATTGCCGCCTCCCTGCCCTCCAGCCGATGCCCTCCAGATGCCGCCGTCACCTCCTCTGCCCCCGCCGCCGCCGCTACCCCCCGTCACCTCTCATCTGTCCCGTCTCTCGTCGTCTCCGCCATTGCTGCCTCCACGGCGTACCCTCCGGAAGCCGGCGCGCCGTCGGACACCGCCGGTGGGCGGAGCCTCCTCGGCCTCCGGCCTCCCCACCATCGTGCTGGCCCTCGCTTGTACTGCCCCTACCAAGCGGCCGAGAGAGGGGCATTCCGTCGAACAACTGGCGCCCGCGCGTGGGTCTCCCAAGACCCTGCCCGCCTGCGACACCGCGCCCGGTGAGGAGCTCGCCGGCGTCCCTCTGGAGCTGCTCCCGCCCAAGAAGAGGCTCGTGCGGTGCCTGCCATACGAGGCGGCCTCTACGATCCAGGAGATCGCCAGCCACGGCCGCGGCGACGGGTTCGGGGATCGGCCCGCCTCTCCCACCGTGGAAGGCGACGGCAACGCCGACGGGTTGGGGAATCGGCCCGTCTCTCCCACCGTGGAAGGCGACGGCAACGGCGACTGGTTCGGGAATCGGTCCGTCTCTCCCACCGTGGACGGCGACGGCGAGGGGTTCGGGAATCAGCCCGTCTCTCTTACCGAGGAAGGCGAATGGGACGGCCACGGCAACGGCGAGGTGTTCGGGAATTGGCCCGTCCCTCTCGCCGTGGACGGCGACGGCGGCGGCGACGCCGGCATCCACGGGGAGGAGCCTCAGGTCTACCGGGACGACGAGGGACTGCGCGCCGAGCTTAACCGCCTCCACGCCCCCCGGCCGTCGCTGGTGCTGACGAAGCGGCTGACCCTCTCGGACCGCAGCCGCGACAAGGCGCGTCTCGTCCTGCCGGACGGCCTGGTGAGGGCCTCGCCGCTGCTCAGCACGATGACGCCAGGGGAGCGGCACATGGTCCTGGCCGGCGGCGGGCTGGCTGTGCCGGCGTTTGACCGCCTGGGCCGACCGTACCACATGATGCTGAAGCGCGACCGCCTCGCCCGCACGTACCGCCTGACGGGCGACTGGTCCCTGTTCCTGTCGCGGCACGGCGGCATGCGTGACGGGGACGCGGTGGAGGTGTTCGCCTTCCGGCCGCCCGGATGGCAGGCGCGCCTGGGCAGGTCCGGCCAGGGCGGGCTCGGCATGGCGCTGCTCCACTGCCGGCGCCCGCGCGCGGCCCCGGCGCCGGCCAACGCGGCGGACTGGGACGGCTGGGGCTGCGACGCGGCAGACGACGGCCTGGTGCTTCCCGACGAAAACCCTGCGAGGCGGGAAAGGTTGGCCCGGCGGCACCGGCGGCGAGGTCGACCCGTGAATCACAACGGCCCCTTTCGCCCTTCCTAGGCGTGCCTGGGCCGGAGAGAGTGGGATCGACGGAGAGGTAAGGAGATCCACCATATAGAGTAGAGTTGGTACTGAAGCTGATGAGGGTGTGGCGGCCGCCGGCGACGGTGGCGTGCGGTGGTTTTTAGCTGGAACCGGCAGCAATAGTTTTCTGGAGTGGGCAGGAGCGATCAATGGATGGTTTGGTGGCAGTTGCAGTACAATCCATCTCACTTGTAAGCTGCGCATTTTGGCATATGCATATGAAACAGTGGAATTTGAGGTTGAACGAGGCGCATCTGCCTGCCCTCGTTGTTTGGTTTTGGCTGGTGTTGTGTTGTAAGTATAACCTGAAGCTTCCATCGCGGTCTTGCTGTCGTCGTTCTCTGTCTTAGCAACTCCAATGCTGATTACCAAACAGCCCGCAAATGTCTGGGCTGGATGATCAGAACATTTTAGGTCATTCAACCGCGCTCATCGAAATTATCCGAACTGATCCGAAAGTCCAAAATCCTGCGACCCGGCATCGAATTCCGCTCTCTCTGCGCCTTCTCGAGAACCGTCTGTGCATTCAGAGAGGACTTGACCCGGCATCGAATTCCGCTCGCTTTGCGTCGTCTCGAGAACCGTCTGCGCATTCAGAGCGAACGTGATCGGCCGACTGCCCTCATTCTCGTTGGATGACCGGTCGTTCACCTACACAACATTCACATCAGGGCGGAGCCATAGAAGCCTACTCTGGGGCTCTCCATTCAACCCGGCACTCGCCCCGCCTCGGCTATTAAAGTTGGCTGAGCATGTCCCAAAACCCTATCACTCATAGTCCTTCTACCGTCTGAGCAGCTGTCCAACCACTTGTTCTCATCCTCGTCCGTCGTCTACCGTCACCATAGCCCGGTCCTTTGCTATGTGGAACAAGAGCGTACGTCGGTGTGTCTCGCCCAAATCGCGATGGAGGTCCGTAACATGAAGGCCCGACTCCAAGCACGCATTGACCCCGGCCAACCTATCAGCTCTCTAGAGCGCTAAGAGGAGATGGAGGACGAGGAGGGTGACCCATGATGGGGATCACCATGGAGGAGGGGCATGAGTTCGCGTCGGTGGAGGAGCCGTCGGTGTCCGGCTTCAGCATGGTGCGGGCGAGGTAGCACAGCACTACAACCTTCAGCTCCTAGAGGAGTACCGGCGAATGGAGGACCAACTAGAGGCGGAGCGCGCGTCCAGAGTTGTCGTCGTGACCATTGTTGGTCATGCTCGACTCCATTCACAACCTTTGCGCCATCCGTCGCGAGCATCGGTGGCTCCGCGTCCACAAGGCAGAGCGCAACCGCCTCTCCGAGGGGTTGGAGGCTGGGTATGATATGACGCGTAACGGGCGACGATGCCAAAAGGCATTCGTTGTCATCTGCCTCCTTCGTGCTGGACCTCACCTTCGACGAGCGACGGAGACGAAGAGTAAATTTAGATTTATTTTTTCTGCAGATGTTTTATTACTTGTTTTTAGGGTCTTTTCCATGCATTATTTTAAAAAATCAATGCAAAAATCGGTGCCAGCGGTCTTTAAATGACTCGGTTGGATGGGGCTCCTCGTCCATAGGATGTCCATTTGATGATCCGTGCTGGAGTTGCCCCTAAATTGCACGTGATGTCCATGGACAAGGTTGCATGAGAGATGGCGGCGAGGCTTGATGACGGCTAGACAAGGTACCATATGATGTACGCTGGCTGCGCAAATGTGTCTATGGCTGAAGGCTATGCAAAGCGAGTCTTTTTTTAACTTCTACAACTTTATTAAACAATAATCATATCTGTTACAAGGGAGGTGATTAAAAAGTCAGAAGGATAATTATGTCACTCCTCAGAAATTTCCCGTCTATAACTTGCTCGCGCTAGCCAATGCGTAACCGCGTTACTTTCTCGGGCACAATACACAATCGCCGTCTTGCTGAAAGAAGTCATCAACTTTCGATAGCCATCACTAATCATTGCTCCCAAAGCTCGGTATTCTAAAGGATCCAAGATGGCCTATACAATATCCAGCCAGTCGCATTCAACAACCATTTGGGGGAATACCCATCTCATCAGCGAGACGCGACCCTTCCTAAGATTATACACTCCAAAAGTTTCGATGGTGCTTTCCCCTTTGCAGCTAGCGCATTCGCCACAATGCCTCTAATGCTTAGAGCGGAACGTGCAAGGGAGCCCGTGTTTTCATTATGAGGAATTTTACGGCGCTCCCATCGAATGTACTCTCTCTGATCCATATTAATTGTCATTGATTTAGTATAATTTTATATTAAATCAGTGACAATTTATATATATATCGGAGGGATACCAACCAGCCACCATAATTGCTTCGATTTCATTGGGCATTGGGATGCCATATCTCCTGGTAGCTCATCACACGGTAGTTGCTCCAGAATCACCGATCCAGAGCGCTCATATGAAAGATGTCATTTCAATGTATTCTTTGAAACCAAGTTCCATCGCATCGACACAAGCCAAGTGAAAACTGAAAAGCATGTGCGGAAGGTCGTCCGGATCAATAAGGCACACACACGGGACAGACGACCGGAGATTTGATATCCCGGTCCGTCAAAGTACAGTAGCAAGGGATTTCATATGCCCATCCGTCAAAGTACAGTAGCAATTCATATGCCCATCCGTCAAAGTACAGTAGCAAGCGAGTCGTTTGTTATTGCGACGTGAGTGTTGGCAGTGTGCCGTCACATGGTCTGATTATTTATGGGCTGCTCCAAGATCTGCCTGCGCCGGTGGGTGTGATTTTCCTATTTGTTCTTTCTATATCAATGAAAATGACTTGTGTTTGAGAAAAGAGATTGATGGTTGTTGACGCGGCTACATAGAATGCACGTGGCGTGTGGTCTGGTCGTGCTGTAAAAATTTTGGTCGTTGAATAGGATGCACGTAGGCTGGTTGACTGCACTCTAGTCGATCATCGCCAGTGTACGTCGAGGCTGGACGTATCACGAATGGATGGGCAAGCATCGCCGGCGGCGGCACGGGCAGTCAGGTGGTTCCCCGCGTCCCTGGATCTGCCAGTATGGATCCACCTGGGCCCAGGCAAGACAGACGCTGAGCATGAACGAGGCAGCACAGCCTGACAGTAGAGCCGCAATGCTAAACCGGATGGAGCCGCCAGTCCGCCCAGCAAGCATCAGCCTTCCTTTGCCGTCGGACTGGGCATCGCCACACGGCAGCCGCGCCGCACCTGCATCTTCCATTCCAAAGGTGCTCCTTTCGGACTTTCACGGCCGCTTTTTTTCATAGGGTCCTCGCCCATACGTGTGGCATATTAGACATTCGTCAACACATCGTGTGTGGCGTGAGTAGGAGCCAGCCCACACGGTCTGTGTGTGGGCGAATATTAGAATTGCCCACACGTGTGGGCGCAGCTACTTCGTGCCACACGCCCAACAAATACTACTCATCCCCATCCCGCGCGTGTGGCACGAAGCAAATCTGCCCACACGTCCTGGCGCAGCTACGTTAGGTACCCGCGGGATGACGATTTAGTTGCCATCAGGGATGGCAGATGTAGTTATCTGAGATGACAAATGTAGCTGTAAAATCATGAAAACTCCCTCTGTTTTGGTTAACTATGTCTAATTTATGGTAGTTCCCACATGTAATCAAATCATAGTTGCCATGTATGTTTACCTGGTTGCCACGTGTGGTCCAACCATAATTGTTATGTATCAGTAATCACAGTTGTCATGTGTGTTTATCTGGTTGCCACGTATGCGCATCTGCAGTAGTCATCTAGCAACAAATCATAGTTGCCATGTGTTTACCTAGTTGCCATGTATGCGCACCTGCAGTTGCCGTTCAACAACGTACGAGTGCCATGTGTGCGAAAAATTGTTCGCACACACGCGCGTGAACTAGGTGGTGATTATGTGGACAGAAACTAGTTCGCTCACACAGCACAGCTGACAAACCACGTGCTGCGGGGCATGTGGGCGAACTCTCTAACGCCCACACACACGATAATGATCACGTGGCGCTCAAATTCTAACAGATTCCATTACGATTCATGCAAAACAAAATCAACGTGGATCAAGATGCAAATATGCCGCACATGTGGACGTTATCATTTGGGTTTTCATAATAGTATCTGCACACCGTGAAGCTAGCAAAGTAGGACTTTACGTGTCACAGTTCTCCCATAAAGCAGAAAACTTGCGGCTCAGAGATCCCAGGATAAGGTAGCTCTATGGAACAAGCAACGGATTATCCACTCATCAGCACTGATGCAATGAGCAGGAGCAGGGGCATTCAACTATGCATCTGGCGTACGAGTTGCAAAATACGCTTTAGGTATAATATAATATAATATATATGCCTAACTTGAATACGGTACCGTCAGAATCGGCACTCGGTTGATTCAGGTCATTCCTCCGGTGAATAAGTTCGAGTTCCAACAATTACTGAAAGTAGCTACTATCTACAAAACCTTCCCTGCACTTAGGAAAGCAAACTACTACCACCACCTTGTTACCTATTTCTAGTTACGGAGCCTGCAGCTATCACCCCCATTACCAGGCAAATTATCTCCTACCCGCGCACGCAGTCTTCAGGCTGCGGGCAGGTTCTTCTTCACCTTGTCTTCCAGGAACTTCCTAGTGTCAGCGCCCTTCACGTTGAACTCCATCAGAAGATCTTCGAACAGCGTCTTGAGGTTGTCAGTGAACTGAGTGCGCCTACCCAGAGGATCCACCCTCAACACTTCTTGCTTCTTTGGTACACTGCTGCTGCTGCTGCTGCTGCTAGATGCTCCAGTGCCGTCGTATTCCGCTTCTTCCTCTTCGGGGACCTCCGATCCAACCATGTTACCCTCTAGGTAGTGTTTGCATGCTGCCAGAATGGTGCGTCCACGTTCCCGGAAGTGGCCGGCGACAAGGTCTCCAAAGTGCTGCAAGTAGAGCCAACAACAAAGGAAGGTTACTAAACAGCAGTAGATAATAGAGTTCTATGTTACTTAACTGTCTGGTAATTACGAATCAGGGCTGTCATCTTGCAAAATTAAATTAAAACTTAACACATAGGAAGCCCCTTCCCGTTAGTCAGGATCAGAATGATCTCTTTCTATAGTAACAGAACCAGGATAAAATACTATTAAACCAGAATCAGGATAGAATAATATTGAATACTCAGCAGACCTGCACGTTCTTTCCCTTGGCTATAAATCTATAATATGTTTGGTCTGTCCAAAAAAGAAGCTGCGGCATGTCACATCCTACATTCCTATCTTCTAGTACTTAACATTTTGTTCTGTAGATAGATGGCCGTCTTTGCATACCAAAAATTTTCTAAGACTCCATTTATTCAGTCAAGTATGCATACTACTCCCTCCGTTCCGATTTACTCGTCGTGGTTTTAGTTCAATTGAACTAAAACCACGACGAGTAAATCGGAACAGAGGGAGTAGGTATCAAGCTGCCCTTGCCGACTAAGAATACGAAGAAATGAGTAACCAGGCATTGCATTACTCAGGTCATCATGTACAAGGCTGGCTGCTTATTTAGGCCTAAACTGGAACAAGCCCAAAGGCCCACTACAAGGTGGGGCTGACCAAGCGCATACCGGTCACTGTGTTTTAGAACATTGATGATGAAACAAACCTTCATATAGCATATTCAAGCATATAACAGCAGCAAATGCAGTAAACCACAGGAAGATTCAGAAATTTGAGGACATAAAAGGGCTAATCTCTAATAGTCTAGCATGTCACGAGTAAGTTTCTTATTTCAGCATGCATAAAAGGACAGGAGAGAGACTATTATTTTGTGTTTGCCCGTTAACCGCCAGAACTGTAGGTACATATAGCAAAACATTACCTCCGGAGGCCTTCTAAGTGAATACAGCATAGTCCTACAGGAGTGCAGAAATGTGGTCTTGTTATACTCTACAGAATGCTGTTGTCCAGTTGCGGTATTCGCAGAGCCTGCATATCCCGGCTCATTGAAGTATGGCTTCTCATTCAAAATGAGAGCCTGAATGGACACGAGCACCTGCAGCATGGTTGAGTGAGCTGAGTTCCACTTCTCGCAACCACTACCACTCCAGGTACCAAGGAGGCTAAGGCAGACTTTTCCACAATTATACAAGTTCGGGTTAAGTCGAAGCCCTCCAGAATGGTAATACACCAACTGCAGCACCATCAATGTTAAGCATTTTAGTAAAATGACAAAAATAATCACATAAAGAGAAATGCTGGAAGCTTACGTACCGGAGGCTCTGAAGGATAATTAGAGGTAAAATGTGCATCAAAGAAGAATAGACCATCATGATAGGGTGTTCCCTTAGGGCCAATAATCGCAGCCCTAAGAAGATCCATTCTATCTTCAGCAACACGGACAAAGATAGAAGCTACAAAAAAGAGTAGTTTTCACAATTTATACTTCTGATTTGAGAAAGTATACTGAAAAGGTGCAATAAATAAGCCATAGTTTGCTCAACTTCATAATATCAATCCGTTTGCTAGTGCTAAGTCAAATGAGAATTAACTAAATCTCAGTAGAGCAAATTTAGCTGCTGATTAGCTGTAGGATTTGATTATTTATCCAGACCTAAAATTCATTTACGTATTATTTTGGTGTTATTGCCCCACTGTTGGATGAAAGATTCTAGGGCTCACGGCGTTGACTGAGTATTAGAAACCAACTATGCTATTTAAGCCTCACTAGTCATTCAGTACATAGCTATGCAAAACCGATGCCAAACAAATCATTGAATTGTTTTAGCCACACTAGATTAACATTAAGTACAAGTCCATATCTAATAGATTTCAGAATTCACTCCAAAATCTTAAGATTGTACAGAGATATTTAATAAACTTAGAGCATAAAGTAGAATGCTTCCATAAATTGACAGTTCTACGAAGATTATAATCCTAAGTGTGTAAATATATCACAAGAACAATGAATACATCCATTTTTAAGTAGTTTAAATCAGATAAAACGATTAAGAAACCTATAGAATAGAGAAAGCCACATAAAAATTACAATATTATACTTCTATCAAATAATGGGATGATGGTCTTGTGCACCCTGTGCAGACATACTTAAATGTGCAGCACGGAGAATTGAATAGGTCAAAAGATGTACATTAACTCTCCATGCATGCATTATATTACGAGATAAGCTTGAAAGACTGACATCCTTTATGAGCCTTAAGTAGGCTAAAGGGGTTATGGTTCGTGTGCCCCAAGAACCTAAATTTCTACCTCGGGCACTCATAAGAACATGACAAAAGATGCGTGCAGGCAGTAGAGCCAATTGTGTTGGCTAGAGAAAATCTAGTTCGCCAGAGTGTTATGGAGGTGCTAGGTTAAACTTTAAGTGGAATATACCTTTGTCCCATTTATTATTGGTAAAACTGAATAGTTAACTTACAGAAAACTAAAGAGAGAAACCGAGTTGTTAACAGCTAACCTGGTAGATCTTTCTCCAAAAGTTT
This sequence comes from Triticum dicoccoides, assembly GCF_002162155.2. NCBI lineage: Eukaryota > Viridiplantae > Streptophyta > Magnoliopsida > Poales > Poaceae > Triticum > Triticum dicoccoides. The sequence goes on along the minus strand of NC_041385.1, from coordinate 209,238,711 downwards.
CCAGTCATGTTGAATTCTCTTTGCCCATTCCCTGCTTGTCTGAAATAATATGCATGGAATAAGACGGAAGTATCACAAGCTCCGCAAGAATAAAATAAATTAAGAAGGGATTCGTATACAAAATGAACATAATGTGTGAAATCAATTAATTCAACACATTACCTTCCCCACTGATTTATTAGCATAATGGTGGTCAGAGAAATTTTGAACAGTGTAGAATTGTTGAAATGCCTTATATTTCTTTGTAATTTCATCCTCAACTAACTCATCTGACGCTCCATCCTGCTCGTCATTGGCTGCAAGTTTCTGCAGCCATGGTACAGTAGCCTCGACACCTGGAGGCAGATCTAAATCATCAAATCTATCAGCAAGCTGCTGATTAAAGTCAGCTTCATCGAATTCATATTCAGAGTCATCGCCGTTTTCATCATCACAATCATCATCATCATCATCCATATAGTAATCCTCTTCCTCATTTTCTGCGTAATCAGTATCTGGTAGCTCTGATTCAGACATTTGCACAGAAGCACTTGTGCTGGATCCAACTTGGTCGCTGGAAGAACCCTGTTAGATAGTGACATGTCAGTAGAAAACAGAAGTGATTATGCTGTTGTATGGTGAAACTAAAACTAGCAGAGTACTTCATTCTGCAATTAACTCTGTGATGTCTAATTAGTATTGTTTGTGACATAATTAAACGGATATCACATCCTCATGATCTGTACCATACAGATAAGATAAGAAATAACAGAAAAGCCGATCAGAATAACAGAAACACACAAAGATCAGAACTTATGGCATGCAGATGGCACCGACACCCCTAAAATCTTCAATCGGATCGAATTGGTCGTAGACCTCAAGCCAATTATGACCGGCATTGCATCAATCGACCTTACAAAGGGAAGGCGCCGCAAGATCGCATCCACAAACCCCTCAAATCCCGGACAAAATTAAGAAATTAACCCCAATAAAGACCTATAAACCCTCCTAAATTTCCGCCAAAACTCGAAACCCTAGCGTCGAGATCGCGGCTTCTCACCGCATAAAAACCCCAATTACGACTGAACAAAACCCTAAACGCGACACCTCGGGCGCAACGTAGGGACTTGGCACGCGAAAATTCCAAGGCCGCGCACCGCGTCCGGTGCGGAGAAAACCCAAAATCAACTGGGGAACGCGGAACGAACGGAACCGGAGGAACCGTGCGAAATTACCTCGCATCGCTGGCGCTTCTGCTGCGATGAACTCCAAGCCGCGGCGCCCGTCGCCCAGCACGACGAGCCGCCCTGCTGCGGCCCGCGGCACCTGCACGGGAACAATACCCGTAAGCCGATCACCCAACGACGAAAAGATTAACAAACCACCAAAAGTTGAGGCGCCGTCCGATCGCGTCGGCGGGGACGGGGAGGAGGTGCCGTACTCTGTGTCCATGGCCGCCGGCGCAGGCCAGGCCGGGGGCGCCGCGAGAGGCGTAGGAGGCGGGGTGGGGTGGGAGCTCGGGCGGAGTGCGCGGGTGCGACGGAGGGGAGGGGAGGGGAGGAGAGGCGAGACTGCGAGAGGGGAAGGGGAACGCGTGGCCGTACCGATCTATTTGGCCCGGGGGGTTGGCAGAGTCCCGGGACCCACCGCGCTGGCGCTCCTAGGCGCACCGCACTCGCTCGGTGTAGCCAGGGGCCACGGTGGAGGGAACACCGTTCCAGGCCCACGTGTCAGCGGGTCGGGTTGTGTCCTCGCGTGAGAGGAGGAAGGTTAGGTTCCGCGACGGCGACGCGCTTGCGCACGAGTCAGGGTTGGTATTGACGGTAGACCCGGTATGTCAGGGTGGAGGAGCTGGACGGGGTCGGCGGCTACCGGTTTGGCCTATGTTTATGGGTTCTGGAAAGGCTGAAAAACCGGAGCGTTAGGTTTGATTTCATAAGTTGATGTTTACTAAGGGCAATACTGTCTTATCTTAAGTTCGGCACAGGATAATTTAGAAAAGACAATAAAAAATAATGTACTATGATAGTTATCTCTTTGTCTTACCTTTTATAACCAAGAGCAACTCCAATGGGCGACCCAAATGGACGGCGATTTCGTCCGCTTTTTGTCCGTTTGGGTCGGCCGCCAACCCGGCGTCCGCCCTGTTTTAGATATCGGTCGGCAGGGCGCCCAACGCGCCGACCTATATGTGCGGGCGTGGCTGCATGGCCCTTCTATTTTTTCATGATTGTATAGTTCAAAATAAAATCGTTTTGGACATAATAAAATAGCATAGTTTATTACAAGCCAAATGAAAATAAAAAGGTCTCACATAGTTTTGCAAACGAATAAAAGAAGATACATCTATTGGCTGCCAACATGAACCCACATATGCTCAACCAAATCATTTTGCAGTTGCACGTGAGTTTCCCAATCACGCATGTCTTTATGAAATTGGGTGAACTGTTCAAACATTGCCACTACTCCATGCTCAGCCACAACATTCTCACCCTGAAACTGAAACCCTTGATCATACAAACGTTCCGAGCGCTCGTCTTCTATGACCATATTATGCATGATCACACAAGCAGTCATCACCTCCCACAGTTTCTGCATGCTCCAGGTATTAGCAGGATACCGAACGATGCCCCATCAAGATCGCAAAACACCAAAGGCACGCTCGACATCCTTCCTAGCACTCTCTTGCTCTTGGGAAAATCTTTTCCTCTTCTCTCCGACAGGGTTGGGTATTGTCTTCAAAATAGTGGTCCACTGATGATAGATATTGTCACCCAGATAGTATCCTTTGTCGTAGGTGTGGCCGTTGACAGTAAAGTTCACCGGTGGATTGTTGCCTTCGGCAAGCCTAACAAACACCGGCGAGCGCTGAAGCACGTTGATATTATTGTGTGATCCGGCCATGCCAAAGAAAGAGTGACAGATCCAGAGATCTTGAGACGCTACGACCTCAAGTATGACAGTGCACTCAGGGCCAAACACAGCAATAACAGCCTTGCAGAACTTATACAGGGACTCTAGGCAAGTAGACTCGCTCATACGGACGTACTCGTCAATGAGATCACCGGGCACTTCATATGCAAGCATTCAGATGGCGGCAGTGCATCTCTGATAAGAGGAAAAACCAATCTTGCCAACGGCATCCTCTTTGGACTCGAAATAGTCATCATAGCCGACCACCCCCTCTCTAATACGGTTGAAAAGATGCCTACTCATACGGAAATGGTGGCGGAATTTCTGATATTTGAACAACGGGTTTGTTGTATCAAAGTAGTCCTTCCAAAGAAGGAAATGTCCGCTCTCTCGGTTGCGATTCAACGTCGGAAGGTGGACCGGAATGGAGCCACGGAACAATGGCCGCTGGCTGTTGAGGTGGTGATGGACCAACACGGCAGCCAATATCTCCTCCTCGTCATCGGAGGACGAATCATTGGAGTCGCAAAGGAAATTGTGAAAAAAGAACTCGTCGACGGAGTCCATTTTGTACCTTGGCAAACTGTCGAATAGCTTGCGGGCATCGGCGAAGGAGACGGCCGACGAAGGGAGTCGCGGCACGCATGGACCAGCTAGCTGTCCTGCCAGCGCCCGACGAGCGTGCCGGCGTCTGACGAGCGTGCCGGTGAGGATCTGGCTAGGCGGCGAGGTGGCTTCTTTGTCGAGGGTGGCTGTGTGGTAGGGGGCGCCGGGGGTGGGAAGCAGTCGGCTCCCAGCGGTAAGACGGTGGTGGCGGGCGACGTGGGATGGGCGGTGAGGGAGTCCTGGACTAGGGGGTGTCCGGATAGCCGAACTATCGTCATCGGCCGGACTCCAAGACTATGAAGATACAAGATTGAACACTTCGTCCCGTGTCCGGATGAGACTTTCCTTGGCGTGGAAGGCAAGCTTGGCAATACGGATATGTAGATCTCCTGCCATTGTAACCGACTCTGTGTAACCCTAGCCCTCTCCGGTGTCTATATAAACCGGAGGGTTTTAGTCCGTAGGACAACAATCACGAACAACAATCATACCATAGGCTAGCTTCTAGGGTTTAGCCTCCTTGATCTCGTGGTAGATCATCTCTTGTACTACCCATATCATCAATATCAATCAAGCAGGAGTAGCGTTTTACCTCCATCGAGAGGGCCCGAACCTGGGTAAAAACATCGTGTCCCTTGTCTCCTGTTACCATCCGCCTAGACGCACAGTTCGGGACCCCCTACCCGAGATCCGCCGGTTTTGACACCGACATTGGTGCTTTCATTGAGAGTTCCTCTGTGTCGTCACTGATAGGCTTGATGGCTCCTTCAATCATCAACAACGACGCAGTCCAGGGTGAGACTTTTCTCCCCGGACAGATCTTCGTATTCGGCGGCTACACACCGCGGGCCAATTCGCTTGGCCATCTGGAGCAGATCGAAAGCTACGCCCCTGGCCATCAGGTCAGATTTGGAAGTCTAAACTTCACGGCTGACATCCGCGGAGACTTGATCTTCGATGGATTCAAGCCAAAGCCGAGCGTGCCGCACTGTCACGATGGCATGATTTAGCTCTGCTGCCGGACAGTGCCCTGGAGTCCGCACACGAGTCCGCTCCAATCCTTAATTCGGAGCGGACCACGCAGGTCGAGGATGGGTGGCTAGACACCGCCTCGGGGGCTGCAACCTCTACGGCGATGGAGCCGAATACTGACCTTGTCCCTTACGAAGCCCGTGACTCCGAGGTGCCGGACTCCTTGCCGGACTCCGAACCCCTCGCACCCCTACCAATCGAACCCGGTTGGGCGCCGATCATGGAGTTCACCACTGTGGACATCTTTCAACACTCACCTTTTGGCGACATCCTGAATTCGCTAAAGTATCTCTCGTTATCAGGAGAGCCCTGGCCGGACTACGGTCAGGACGGTTGGGATGCGAACGACGAAGAAATTCAAAGCCCACCCACCACCCACTTTGTAGCCACTGTCGACGATCTAACCGACATGCTAGACTACGACTCCGAAGACATCGACGGTATGGACGACGATGCCGGAGACGACCAAGAACCAGCGCCTACTGGGCACTGGAAAGCCACCCCAACTCATGACATATACATGGTGGATACACCAAAAGGAAGCGATAACGAGGAACAACGGGATGTGGCGAAGGATAATTCCCTTGAAAAACAACCAAAACGGCGACGCAAGCGCCGCCCGAAGTCCCGCCTCGATAACAACAGCACCCATACTGACCCAGCCGTAGAGCAGGGCAAACCAGTGGACGACGAACATGCAACCAAGCAACCATCCGAAAAGGATGAACCGGACAAGCAACCCATCCCCGGCGAAAACAACAACCCAGACGGTCTCACGCCGGACACATCACCGGAGCACAAGAACCTTCACAAAAGGCTCGTCGCCACTGCAAGAAGTTTGAAGAAGCAGAAGCGGAAGCTCAGAACAGCGGAAGATGTACTCAGAATGAGATGGAGTAAAGTACTCAAGACCACAGATAAATACGGCGATAGTCACCAAGCAAAGAGCTACCCGAAGCGCAAACTGTTGCCCGAATTCGACGAGGAGGCCGCAGAGCCCCCACAGTCAAAAAACAAAGAGGACGCCTGGCCGGATAGACGACCAGATGACAGGCTAAGAGTGGCAAGCGGCGCCGCACACAAGCCGGCACACGATCCACATAAGGATCCTCGCAGAAAGGATGGCCCGGTCAGGTCCATCTATGGGCCAAAATAGGCTCCAGGAAGCAACACAACACGCCGAGTGTTCGAAGATAACGGCACACCTAAATACAGGGGCGCCGCACACCCACTATGCTTCACCGATGAGGTGCTGGATCATGAATTTCCAGCAGGATTCAAGCCCGTAAACATAGAGGCATACGATGGAACAACAGACCCCGGAGTCTGGATTGAGGATTACATCCTACACATACATATGGCTAGAGGAGATGATCTCCATGCCATAAAATACCTACCCCTCAAGCTCAAAGGGCCAGCTCGGCACTGGCTCAAAAGCCTCCCAGAAAATACCATTGGAAGTTGGGAAGAGCTCGAGGATGCGCTTCGAGCAAATTTTTAGGGGACTTATGTCCGCCCTCCGGATGCAGACGATTTAAGTCACATAACTCAACAGCCCGGAGAGTCAGCACGCAAATTCTGGAACAGGTTCCTCACCAAGAAGAACCAAATAGTCGATTGTCCGGACGGCAAAGCCTTAGCAACTTTTAAACATAACGTCCGAGACGAATGGCTCGCCAGACACCTCGGCCAGGAAAAACCAAGAACAATGGCCGCGCTAACGAGTCTCATGACCCGCTTTTGCGCGGGAGAAGATAGCTGGATGGCAAGATGCAGCACCAGCGACCCAAGTACATCCGAGGTCAGAGATGGAAATGGGAAATCACGACGCAGAAAAGATCAGCGCCAGAATAAAGAAAATGGCCCAAAGAACACGGCGGTCAACGCCAGATTAAAAAGCTCTCGGCAGAACAACAAAACACTGCCTCTTAAGGACAACAGTGATGAGCTATCCAACCTAAACAAAATCTTGGATAGGATATGCCAAATTCACAGTACCCCCGGGAAGCCTGCAAATCACACCCATAGAGATTGTTGGGTCTTCAAGCAGTTCTGCCGACTTAACGCCGAACACAAGGGGATCGACACACCAAGTGAGGACGATGACGAACCCCACAAGCAGAGCGCCGGAAAACAAAAGAACTTCCCACAAGAAGTCAAAACAGTGAATTCACTTCAAGTGATAACAAGGAAAAATAGGGCGGCATCCACCAAAGCACATGCCGCACGGTCCACCCCAGCGGAATCCCGAGATTGGATGTCAAAACCAATTACTTTCGACCATTTGGATTACTCCAGAAGTATTTGAAACGCAGGATGGACTGCTTTGATATTGGATCCTATAATCGACGGACTACAACTTACACAAGTCCTAATGGATGGCGGCAGCGATTTAAACCTGCTATATCCAGACACAATCCGCAGAATGGGGATAGACCCTACCAAAATTCGCCATAGCAGCACTTCCTTTAAAGGGGTGACGCCAGGCCCTTACGCCAATTGCACGAGCTCCTTACTACTAGAACTTGTGTTCGGTTCATCCGATAACTTCCGTCGCGAAAAGCTAATCTTCCATATCGCCCCATTTAAAAGTAGCCACCAGGCACTATTGGGACGCGAAGCTTTCGTCCGCTTTAACGCAATACCACATTATGCGTCTCTTACACTTAAAATGCCCGGTCCACGCGGCATCATCTCCTTAAAAGGTCGCTCAAGACCCCGGACACGGCTAGGCGAGTCCGGCATAAATAAACTAGGGGCTTCCTAGCCGCATACTATTGGGGAACGTAGTAATTTCAAAAAAATTCCTACGCACACGCAAGATCATGGTGATGGCATAGCAACGAGAGAGGAGAGTGTCGTCCACGTACCCTCGTAGACCGTAAGCGGAAGCGTTATGACAATGCGGTTGATGTAGTCGTACGTCTTCATGATCCGACCGATCCAAGCACCGAACGTACGGCACCTCCGAGTTCAGCACACGTTCAGCTCGATGATGATCCCCGGGCTCCGATCCAGCAAAGCTTCGGGGATGAGTTCCATCAGCATGACGGCGTGGTGACGATGATGATGTTCTACTGGCGCAGGGCTTCGCCTAAACTCCGCGACGATATGACCGAGGTGGAATATGGTGGAGGGGGGCACCGCACACGGCTAAGGAACGATCCATAGATCAACTTGTGTGTTCTAGGGTGCCCCCCGCCCCCGTATATAAAGGATCCAGGGGGAGGAGGCGGCCGGCCAAGGAGGGCACGCCAAGGGGGGAGTCCTACTCCCGGTCCCACCGGGAGTAGGACTCCCTTCTTTCCTAGTTAGAGTAGGAGAAGGGGGGAAGGAGGAAGAGGGGAAGGAAAGGGGAGGCGCCGCCCCCCTCTCCTTGTCCTATTCGGACTAGGGAGGGGAGGGGGCGCGGCCCACCTCTTGCCTCCTCTCCTCTTCTCCCTTATGGCCCATGTAGGCCCAATAACCCCCGGGAGGGTTCCGGTAACCCCCCGGTACTCCGGTAAAATGCCGATTTCACCCGGAACACTTCCGATGTCCAAACATAGGCTTCCAATATATCAATCTTTATGTCTCGACCATTTCGAGACTCCTCGTCATGTCCGTGATCACATCCGGGACTCCGAACAAACTTCGCTATATCAAAACTTATAAACTCATAATAAAACTGTCATTGTAAAGTTAAGCGTGCGGACCCTATGGGTTCGAGAACTATGTAGACATGACCTAGAACTATTCTCGGTCAATAACCAATAGCGGAACCTGGATGCCCATATTGGTTCCTACATATTCTACGAAGATCTTTATCGGTCAAACCGCATAACAACATACGTTGTTCCCTTTGTCATCGGTATGTTACTTGCCCGAGATTCGATCGTCAGTATCCAATACCTAGTTCAATCTCGTTACCGGCAAGTCTCTTTACTCGTTACGTAATGCATCATCCCGTAACCAACTCATTGGTCACATTGCTTGCTAGGCTTATAGTGATGTGCATTACCGAGAGGGCCCAGAGATACCTCTCCGACAATCGGAGTGACAAAACCTAATCTCGAAATACGCCAACTCAACATGTACCGTCGGAGACACCTGTAGTACTCCTTTATAATCACCCAGTTACATTGTGACGTTTGGTAGTACCCAAAGTGTTCCTCCGGTAAACGGGAGTTGCATAATTCTCATAGTTACAGGAACATGTATAAGTCATGAAGAAAGCAATAGCAATATACTAAACGATCAAGTGCTAGGCTAATGGAATGGGTCATGTCAATCACATCATTCTCCTAATGATGTGATCCCATTAATCAAATGACAACACATGTCTATGGTTAGGAAACATAACCATCTTTGACTAATGAGCTAGTCAAGTAGAGGCATACTAGTGACTATATGTTTGTCTATGTATTCACACATGTATCATGTTTCCGGTTAATACAATTCTAGCATGAATAATAAACATTTATCATGATATGAGGAAATAAATAATAACTTTATTATTGCCTCTAGGGCATATTTCCTTCAGTCTCCCACTTGCAGTAGAGTCAATAATCTAGACTACATAGTAATGATTCTAACACCCATGGAGTCTTGGTGCTAATCATGTTTTGCTCGTGAGAGAGGCTTAGTCAACGGGTCTGCAACATTCAGGTCCGTATGTATCTTGCAAATCTCTATGTCTCCCACTTGGACTTGGTCCCAAATGGAATTGAAGCGTCTCTTGATGTGCTTGGTCCTCTTGTGAAATCTGGATTCCTTTGCCAAGGCAATTGCACCAGTATTGTCACAGAAGATCTTCATTGGTCCCGATGCACTAGGTATGACACCTAGATCGGAAATGAACTCCTTCATCCAGACTCCTTCATTTGCTGCTTCAGAAGCAGCTATGTACTCCGCTTCACATGTAGATCCCGCCACGACGCTATTTTTAGAACTGCACCAACTTACAGCTCCACCGTTTAATAAAAACACGTATCCGGTTTGCGATTTAGAATCGTCCGGATCAGTGTCAAATCTTGCATCGACGTAACCATTTACGACTAGCTCTTTGTCACCTCCATATACGAGAAACATATCCTTAGTCCTTTTTAGGTATTTCAGGATGTTCTTGACCGCTGTCCAGTGATCCACTCCTAGATTACTTTGGTACCTTCCTGCCAAGCTTATTGCTAAGCATACGTCAGGTCTGGTACACAGCATCGCATACATGATAGAGCCTATGGCTGAAGCATAGGGAACATCTTTCATTTTCTCTCTATCTTCTGCTGTGGTCGGGCATTGAGTTTGACTCAACTTCACACCTTGTAGCACGGGCAAGAACCCTTTCTTTGCCTGATCCATTTTGAACTTTTTCAAAATTTTATCAAGGTATGTACTTTGTGAAAGTCCTATTAAGCGTCTTGATCTATCTCTATAGATCTTGATGCCCAATATGTAAGCAGCTTCACCGAGGTCTTTCATTGAAAAACTTTTATTCAAGTATCCCTTTATGCCATCCAGAAATTCTATATCATTTCCAATTAATAATATGTCATCTACATATAATATCAGAAATGCTACAGAGCTCCCACTCACTTTCTTGTAAATACAGGCTTCTCCAAAAGTCTGTATAAAACCATATGCTTTGATCACACTATCAAAGCGTTTATTCCAACTCCGAGATGCTTGCACCAGTCCATAAATGGATCGCTGGAGCTTGCACACTTTGTTAGCACCTTTTGGATCAACAAAATCTTCTGGTTGCATCATATACAACTCTTCTTCCAGAAATCCATTCAAGAATGCAGTTTTAACATCCATTTACCAAATTTCATAATCATGAAATGCAGCAATAGCTAACATGATTCGGACAGACTTAAGCATCGCTACGGGTGAGAAAGTCTCATCGTAGTCAACCCCTTGAACTTGTCGAAAACCTTTCGCAACAAGTCGAGCTTTATAGACAGTTACATTACCATCAGCGTCAGTCTTCTTCTTAAAGATCCATTTATTCTCAATGGCTTGCCGATCATCGGGCAAGTCAACCAAAGTCCATACTTTGTTTTCATACATGGATCCCATCTCAGATTTCATGGCCTCTAGCCATTTTGCGGAATCTGGGCTCATCATCGCTTCCTCATAGTTCGTAGGTTCATCATGGTCAAGTAACATGACTTCCAGAATATGATTACCGTACCACTCTGGTGCGGATCTTACTCTGGTAGACCTACGAGGTTCAGTAGAAACTTGATCTGAAGTTTCATGATCAATATCATTAGCTTCCTCACTAATTGGTGTAGTTGTCACAGGAACCGGTTCTTGTGATGAACTACTTTCCAATAAGGGAGTAGATATAGTTATCTCATCAAGTTCTACTTTCCTCCCACTCACTTCTTTCGAGAGAAACTCCTTCTCTAGAAAGGATCCGATTTTAGCAACGAAAATCTTGCCCTCAGATCTGTGATAGAAGGTGTACCCAATAGTCTCTTTTGGGTATCCTATGAAGACACATTTCTCCGATTTGGGTTCGAGCTTATCTGGTTGAAGTTTCTTCACATAAGCATCGCAGCCCCAAACTTTAAGAAATGACAACTTTGGTTTCTTGCCAAACCACAGTTCATAAGGCGTCGTCTCAACGGATTTTGATGGTGCCCTATTTAACGTGAATGCGGCCGTCTCTAAAGCATAACCCCAAAACGATAGCGGTAAATCAGTAAGAGACATCATAGATCGCACGATATCTAGTAAAGTACGATTATGACGTTCGGACACACCATTTCGTTGTGGTGTTCCAGGTGGCGTGAGTTGCGAAACTATTCCGCATTGTTTCAAGTGTAGACCAAACTCGTAACTCAAATATTCTCCTCCACGATCAGATCGTAGAAAGTTTATTTTCTTGTTACGATGATTTTCCATTTCACTCTGAAATTCTTTGAACTTTTCAAATGTTTCAGACTTGTGTTTCATTAAGTAGATATACCCATATCTGCTCAAATCATCTGTGAAGGTGAGAAAATTACGATACCCGCTGCGAGCCTCAACATTCATTGGACCACAAACATCAGTATGTATGATTTCCAACAAATCAGTTGCTCGCTCCGTAGTTCCGGAGAACGACGTTTTAGTCATCTTGCCCATGAGGCACGGTTCGCAAGTACCAAGTGATTCGTAATCAAGTGATTCCAAAAGCCCATAAGTATGGAGTTTCTTCATGCGCTTTACACCGATATGACCTAAACGGCAGTGTCACAAATAAGTTGCACTATCGTTATCAACTCTGCATCTTTTGGTTTCAACACTATGAATATGTGTACCACTACTATCGAGATTCAATAAAAATAGACCACTCTTCAAGGGTGCATGACCATAAAAGATATTACTCATATAAATAGAACAACCATTATTCTCTGATTTAAATGAATAACCGTCTCGCATCAAACAAGATCTAGATATAATGGTCATGCTCAACGCTGGCACCAAATAACAATTATTTAGGTCTAAAACTAATCTCGATGGTAGATGTAGAGGTAGCGTGCCGACCGCGATCACATCGACTTTGGAACCATTTCCCACGCGCATCGTCACCTCGTCCTTAGCCAATCTTCGCTTAATCCGTAGTCCCTGTTTCGAGTTGCAAATATTAGCAACAGAACCAGTATCAAATACCCAGGTACTACCGCGAGCATTAGTAAGGTACACATCAATAACATGTATATCACATATACCTTTGTTCACTTTGCCATCCTTCTTATCCACCAAATACTTGGGGCAGTTCCGCTTCCAGTGTCCAGTCTGCTTGCAGTAGAAGCACTCAGTTTCAGGCTTAGGTCCAGACTTGGGTTTCTTCTCTTGAGCAGCAACTTGTTTACTGTTCTTTTTGAAGTTCCCCTTCTTCTTCCCTTTGCCCTTTTTCTTGAAATTGGTGGTCTTGTTGTTGGGGAACGTAGTAATTTCAAAAAAATTCCTACGCACACGCAAGATCATGGTGATGCATAGCATCAGAGGGGAGAGTGTTGTCTACGTACCCTCGTAGACTGAAGCGGAAGCGTTGACACAACGTAGAGGAAGTAGTCGTACGTCTTCCCGGTCCAACCGATCCAAGCACCGTTACTCCGGCACCTCCGAGTTCTTGACACACGTACAGCTCGATGACGCACCCCGGGCTCCGATCCAGCAAAGCTTCGGGGAGGAGTTCCGTCAGCACGACGGCGTGGTGACGATCTTGATGTTCAACTATCGCAGGGCTTCGTCTAAGCACCGCTACAATATGACCGAGGTGTAATATCGTGGAGGGGGCACCACACACGGCTAAGGAACGATCACGAAGATCAACTTGTGTGTCTATGGGGTGCCCCCTGCCCCCGTATATAAAGGAGTGGAGGAGGGGAGGGCCGGCCCTCTCTATGGCGCGCCCTAGGGGAGTCCTACTCCCACCGGGAGTAGGATTCCCCCTTTCCTAGTCCAACTAGGAATCCTTCCAAGTATTAGGAGTAGGAGACAAAGGAAGGGGGAGGGAGAAGGGAAGGAAGGAGGGGGCGCATCCCCTCCCCCTAGTCCAATT
>NC_041385.1:209213425-209225397 GCF_002162155.2 Triticum dicoccoides | reverse complement strand
GGCCTGCCCTAGGCAGCCCCTCTCTCTTTCCCGTATGGCCCAATAAGGCCCAATACTTCTTCCCCGTATTCCCGTAACTCCCCGGTACTCCGAAAAATACCCGAATCACTCGGAACCTTTCCGAACTCCGAATATAGTCGTCCAATATATCGATCTTTACGTCTCGACCATTTCGAGACTCCTCGTCATGTCCCCGATCTCATCCGGGACTCCGAACTCCTTCTGTACATCAAAACTCATAAACTCATAATAAAACTGTCATCGAAACCTTAAGCGTGCGGACCCTACGGTTCGAGAACAATGTAGACATGACCGAGACACGTCTTCGGTCAATAACCAATAGCGGGACCTGGATGCCCATATTGGTTCCTACATATTCTACGAAGATCTTTATCGGTCAGACCGCATAACAACATACGTTGTTCCCTTTGTCATCGGTATGTTACTTGCCCGAGATTCGATCGTCGGTATCCAATACCTAGTTCAATCTCGTTACCGGCAAGTCTCTTTACTCGTTCTGTAATACATCGTCTCGCAACTAACTCATTAGTTGCAATGCTTGCAAGGCTTAAATGATGTGCATTATTGAGAGGGCCCAGAGATACCTCTCCGACATTCGGAGTGACAAATCCTAATCTCGAAATACGCCAACCCAACAAGTACCTTTGGAGACACCTGTAGAGCACCTTTATAATCACCCAGTTACGTTGTGACGTTTGGTAGCACACAAAGTGTTCCTCCGGTAAACGGGAGTTGCATAATCTCATAGTCATAGGAACATGTATAAGTCATGAAGAAAGCAATAGCAACATACTAAACGATCGGGTGCTAAGCTAACAGAATGGGTCATGTCAATCAGATCATTCAACTAATGATGTGATCCCGTTAATCAAATAACAACTCTTTGTCCATGGTTAGGAAACATAACCATCTTTGATTAACAAGCTAGTCAAGTAGAGGCATACTAGTGACACTCTGTTTGTCTATATATTCACACATGTATTATGTTTCCGGTTAATACAATTCTAGCATGAATAATAAACATTTATCATGATATAAGAAAATAAATAATAACTTTATTATTGCCTCTAGGGCATATTTCCTTCACTTGTTAACCATCAACACTTGATGCTCCTTCTTGATTTCTACCTCCGCGGCTTTTAGCATTGCGAAGAGCTCGGGAATAGTCTTGTTCATCCCTTGCATGTTATAGTTCATCACGAAGCTCTTGTAGCTTGGTGGCAGTGATTGAAGAATTCTGTCAATGACACTATCATCAGGAAGATTAACTCCCAGTTGAATCAAGTGATTATTATACCCAGACATTTTGAGTATGTGTTCACTAACAGAACTATTCTCTTCCATCTTGCAGCTATAGAACTTATTGGAGACTTCATATCTCTCAATCCGGGCATTTGCTTGAAATATTAACTTCAACTCCTGGAACATCTCATATGCTCCATGACGTTCAAAACGTCATTGAAGACCCGGTTCTAAACCGTAAAGCATGGCAAACTGAACTATCGAGTAGTCATCAGCTTTGCTCTGCCAGACGTTCTTAACGTCGTCAGTTGCATCAGCAGCAGGCCTGGCACCCAGCGGTGCTTCCAGGACGTAACTTTTCTATGCAGCAATGAGGATAATCCTCAGGTTACGGACCCAGTCCGTGTAATTGCTACCATCATCTTTCAACTTTGCTTTCTCAAGGAACGCATTAAAATTCAACGGAACAACAGCACGAGCCATCTATCTACAAATAAACATAGACAAGCAAAATACTATCAGGTACTAAGTTCATGATAAATTTAAGTTCAATTAATCATATTACTTAAGAACTCCCACTTAGACAGACATCTCTCTAGTCATCTAAGTGATCACGTGATCCAAATTAACTAAACCATGTCCGATCGTCACGTGAGATGGAGTAGTTTCAATGGTGAACATCACTATGTTGATCATATCTACTATATGATTCACGTTCTACCTTTCGGTCTCCGTGTTCCGAGGCCATATCTGTATATGCTAGGCTCGTCAAGTATGGCCTGAGTATTCCGCTTGTGCAACTGTTTTGCACCCATTGTATTTGAACGTAGAGCCTATCACACCCGATCATCATGTGGTGTCTCAGCACGAAGAACTTTCGCAACGGTGCATACTCAGGGAGAACACTTCCTGATTATTAGTGAGAGATCATCTTAAAATGCTACCGTCAATCAAAGCAAGATAAGATGCATAAAGGATAAACATCACATGCAATCAATATAAGTGATATGATATGGCCATCATCATCTTGCGCTTGTGATCTCCATCTTCGAAGCACCGTCGTGATCACCATCGTCACCGGTGCGACAGCTTGATCTCCATCGTAGCATCGTTGTCGTTACGCCATCTATTGCTTCTACGACTATCGCTACCGCTTAGTGATAAAGTAAAGCAATTACAGGGCATTTGCATTTCATACAATAAAGCGACAACCATATGGCTCCTGCCAGTTGCCGATAACTTCGGTTACAAAACATGATCATCTCATACAATAAAATATAGCATCACGTCTTGACCATATCACATCACAACATGCCCTGCAAAAACAAGTTAGACGTCCTCTACTTTGTTGTTGCAAATTTTACGTGGCTGCTACGGGCTTAGCAAGAACCGTTCTTACCTATGCATCAAAACCACAACGATAGTTCGTCAAGTTAGTGTTGTTTTAACCTTCGCAAGGACCGGGTGTAGCCACACTCGATTCGGCTAAAGTGAGAGAGACAGACACCCGCCAGCCACCTTTAAGCACGAGTGCTCGTAACGGTGAAACCAGTCTCGCGTAAGCGTACGCCTAATTTCGGTCCGGGCCGCTTCATCTCTCAATATCGCCGAACCAAAGTATGACATGCTGGTAAGCAGTATGACTTGTATCGCCCACAACTCACTTGTGTTCTACTCGTGCATATAACATCAACGCATAAAACCTAGGCACTGATACCATTGTTGGGGAACATAGTAATTTCAAAAAATTTCCTACGCACACGCAAGATCATGGTGATGGCATAGCAATGAGAGAGGAGAGTGTCGTCCACGTACCCTCGTAGACCGTAAGCGGAAGCGTTATGACAACGCGGTTGATGTAGTCATACGTCTTCACGATCCGACCGATCCAAGCACCGAACGTACGGCACCTCCGAGTTCAGCACACGTTCAGCTCGATGACGATCACCGGGCTCCGATCCAGCAAAGCTTCGGGGATGAGTTCCGTCAGCATGACGGCGTGGTGACAATGATGATGTTCTACCGGCGCAGGGCTTCGCCTAAACTCCACGACGATATGACCAAGGTGGAATATGGTGGAGGGGGGCACCGCACACTGCTAAGGAACGATCCGCAGATCAACTTGTGTGTTCTAGGGTGCCCCCCCGCCCCCGTATATAAAGGATCCAGGGGGAAGGAGGCGGCCGGCCAAGGAGGGCGCGCCAAGGGGGGAGTCCTACTCCCACCGGGAGTAGGACTCCCTTCTTTCCTAGTTGGAGTAGGAGAAGGGGGGAAGGAGGAGGAAGAGGGGAAGGAAAGGGGGGACGCCGCCCCCCTCTCCTTGTCCTATTCGGACTAGGGAGGGGAGGGGGCGCGGCCCACCTCTTGCCTCCTCTCCTCTTCTCCCTTATGGCCCATGTAGGCCCAATAACCCCCGGGAGGGTTCCGGTAACCCCCCGGTACTCCGGTAAAATGCCGATTTCACCCGGAACACTTCCGATGTCCAAACATAGGCTTCCAATATATCAATCTTTATGTCTCGACCATTTCGAGACTCCTCGTCATGTCCGTGATCACATCCGGGACTCTGAACAAACTTCGGTACACCAAAACTTATAAACTCATAATAAAACTATCATCGTAACGTTAAGCGTGCGGACCCTACGGGTTCGAGAACTATGTAGACATGACCTAGAACTATTCTCGGTCAATAACCAATAGCGGAACCTGGATGCCCATATTGGTTCCTACATATTCTACGAAGATCTTTATCGGTCAAACCGCATAACAACATACGTTGTTCCCTTTGTCATCGGTATGTTACTTGCCCGAGATTCGATCGTCAGTATCCAATACCTAGTTCAATCTCGTTACCGACAAGTCTCTTTACTCGTTACGTAATGCATCATCCCGTAACCAACTCATTGGTCACATTGCTTGCAAGGCTTATAGTGATATGCATTACCGAGAGGCCCCAGAGTACCTCTTCGACAATCGGAGTGACAAAACCTAATCTTGAAATACGCCAACTCAACATGTACCTTCGGAGACACCTGTAGTACTCCTTTATAATCACCCAGTTACGTTGTGACGTTTGGTAGTACCCAAAGTGTTCCTCCGGTAAACGGGAGTTGCATAATTCTCATAGTTACAGGAACATGTATAAGTCATGAAGAAAGCAATAGCAATGTACTAAACGATCAAGTGCTAGGCTAACGGAATGGGTCATGTCAATCACATCATTCTCCTAATGATGTGATCCCATTAATCAAATGACAACACATGTCTATGGTTAGGAAACATAACCATCTTTGACTAATGAGCTAGTCAAGTAGAGGCATACTAGTGACTATATGTTTGTCCATGTATTCACACATGTATCATGTTTCCGGTTAATACAATTCTAGCATGAATAATAAACATTTATCATGATATGAGGAAATAAATAATAACTTTATTATTTCCTCTAGGGCATATTTCCTTCACATACCCCTTCACAAGGGGCTATGCGCATGAACAATGAGAGCCAATAAAAGCTCAACTTTATTCATTTATTCATACTCTGTTTTAAATACATTTTTTGGACGATACCTTTCCAAACTAAGTGCTTCTCTTTTACAGTTGAACAGCGTGCTACACCCATCCAGGGTACAGCAGAACGGAGACACAGGCGCAGACGTGCAGCAGGGACCCGTTGCAAGGATTCTTTTCGGATTAAGACCCTGCGTAAACCTTTCTTACTGTCTCTTGTTGATACACATCCCCCGGTTTATTATCATAACCAAGGAGGAGGCTGGCGTTTTGGCATCGGCCGCGCCAGAAGTTCTCGCCCGTACCTGGACACTAGGGGCTTAGGGCATTGTTCTGCCCATTATCATAAAGACCGAATACCTCAGGGAGTGTTCGGTGTCTCGAGTTAGGCCTTATATGCATCAGCTCCGAATCATGTCTTTGGTCAAATGTTGGGTTTGCCCGGCTCCTGTGTTTTGCTGCCTTACGTTCCGTATCATCGGCTAACGCGGCACCAGGAGAACTACTGCGATTGTGCCCCGGTTCGGCCAGGCAAGCACCTCAGTAGAGAAAGCCGAAAACTGATTATCATGATACAGCGAGAGACTGGTCAACCACTCGATCGACTATCGGAATGTCTAGAATTCCTCCGCTTTGACGAAGGACCGTTTCCCAGTCAGGCACATACGCGCCCCGAATTCGGAGAGCGCGGTGCACCCAGGGGCTATATCGTAGCCCCACCTTCGAACTCCTATGGCTAAGTGAAAATGATAAAGCATTATAGTCCGGTTGCCTAGTTTGCTGCACCACCACCTCCTTCACAGGACCAAGACGTTGGATTAAGTGTGAAAATGCAACCCTTTTGCAAACACCCCCGCACCCTGTGCGTGGGGGCTGAAGCCGAAGACTGCCATCTTTCAGGTTATATTCACATATACGTTAACGGCCGCACAGGAGATATTTCAATACTTGAACGCACAAGTATAAAAAGTCGTTACATTATAAATGTGGTTTCACAAATCATACATATCATTTGAACATAACATTTTTCGAGCACTGCGACTCTATTAAACGAGCGCCCCGCAGGACTTCCCCAAAATAGTGCTCGGCGGGTAACCGGGTCTCGTCCGAACCCCGGGATGCAACATCGGTGGCATCCATCTCCGTCCAGTATGTCTTAACACGGGCGAAAGCCATCCGTGCACCCTCTATGCATGCCGACCGCTTCATCGCCTTGATATGTGGCACCGCCCCAAGGAATTGCTGCAATAAGCCAAAATAACTCTTCGGCTTGGGCCTATCCGGCCACAGATGAGCCACTACATCCGTCATTGCAAATCCGGACAATCTATTCAGCTCAGCCCACTCAGCCAACCAATCGGTCAACGGAAGTGGACGCTCCGGACTGTGGAATTGAGACCAAAAAAGCTCTTCCATCTCGTGATCCTTTTGGCTTCGGAAGTGCACGACCGCGTCCGCCGCACTCGCCGCCAAATCCAGATAAGGATCCTCCGCACCCCACAGCTGGCCCAACTGAGCATACTTTTGATCCGTGAACTTCCTGCGCAGCAGAAAGGGCTTTCCAGCCGCAATGTCTCCGGCCTGACGTAGCTCCTCCTTTATAGCCCTCATTGCAGAACGGGCATCCTTGGCTTCGGCGGTGGCCTTCTTCAGGTCCTCTTACTCCGCTTGGCATTCTTTTTCAAGAACCTCATAGCGGTCGGTAACATCCTTCAGCTTCATGACCATTCCGGCCATCTCTTCCCTGCTTCGGCAGTGAGCAGCCTTTTCGGCTTTTAGCTCTTTGGCTGCCTTCGAGGCAGCCGCATTACTCCTTCTGGCCTGCTCCTTGGCTCGAGCAAGCTCTGCCCGAAGGTTTTCCACAGCAGCGGCACCATCTACATCAAGCATACATGTTGTAAGGAATGGGCGTTAGCTCCCTTACCAGGTGACCGCGGAGAAACCACTCACCTTGCGACTCGTCAAGTCGCCTATTGACCAACCCGATGTCCGCATCCGCAACATCCAGTTGCCGCTTCAGTTCGGCAACTCTATCAGTCCGGCTGGCCACCGAACGCTCCGCCCCCTGAATAGGAATGGCGACTTATTAAAACTGAGAATATGATCCTTGGCACGCTGTCACTCCTGACAACGTACCAAGTCTCAGGGGCTATTATCTATACAGGGCACACTCTATGTGCAAAACTGTCAAAAGGCATATCATTTTTACGTACCTCAAACCCCGCCAGTAAACTTCTGACGGCATCACTCAATCCGCTCTCAGCGGATGAAATTCTTTCAATCACCATACTCATTAATGTACGGTGATCTTCTGAGATAGACGCCCTCTCGAGCAGATCCTTCAGCTCCCCCGGCCGTACACCAGTTGGTGCCAAACTCTCCGGCCCTGCCGGACTCGGGGATACCCTCCGCGACGACACCTCAGGGTCGTCCGCCCCGCCTGACGGTGCGGCAGATGGAGGCGTCTCGCTCTCCATCATCTCCGGACGAAGGTCCCCCGAAGACGAGCTCAGCTGAGAAGGACGGAGATCCGAACTACAAGGTAAAAGCTTCGGTTATCCTCAGAAGCAAAAATAGGGATGTCCCTTATTACAAAACTCCCCCTTTTCTACTTACGGCTCGCTGGAGGGCTAATTCCTTAGGGGAGATAGTGCGGCCGGGGCTTCCCCTAGCGCAGGACCCTCTGGTGAAGATTTCTTCCCCCACTTTGAGGCCTTAACCTCCGGATCTTCGAAAGCGGTCCTATTCTCCCCCTTGAAGGAGGGATTCTCGATCCCCCCTTCCCCGAAAGCCTCCTTAGTAGAGGCGGTAGTTTCTCTGTTTTCCCCTTCGCCCTCCTCTGAAGGCGCAACCTCCAGCATCTTGACCAACACGGGATCCGGCGTGGTCTCCGGGAGGGGGGCCGGACACCGTATCAGTTTTGCACTATCCACTCCTGTTCAAAGGACGATTGGTTAAAAGGCAAATCCAAGATATGCAAACGAACGGTATGTCCGGACACAGGGCTACTTACTTGAGTATCTGGGCGATTGCAGCTTAAGCCGGCGTCCTCGGTCAATTCCGGACACACCTCTTGTGGTCCGAAGAACAATTTGTACATCTCCACGGGTGTCGTACCCATGAAGTGTTGGAGAGCTCGTGGCCCCTCCGGATTGAATTCCCACAGGCGGAGGGGGCGACGCTTGTAGGGCAGAAGGCGCCGAATCAGCATAACCTGCGTCACCACGACCAGATTGATCTCCCTCTCTTGGAGGTCTCGAATCCGGTCCTGCAATAGGGGTACGTCCTTGGACGGCCCCCGGTCAAGCCCTTTGTTGACCCATGACGTTAGCCGTTGTGGAGGGCCAGAGCGAAAGACGGGCGGCGGCCTCTGCCTGCTGCCCCTGGGAGCGGTAATATAGAACCAGTCCTGTTGCCACAAACCGAGCTCCTCCTGAAAAGAGCCCTCGGGCCATGGAGCATCGACCCTCTTGCTTATAATCGCTCCGCCACACTCTGCCTGACGCCCCTCGATCATCTTCGGCTCCACGTTGAAGGTTTTGAGCCACAAACCGAAGTGAGGGGTGGTGCGGAGGAAGGCTTCGCAGACGACAATGAATGATGAGATATGGAGGATGGACTCCGGAGCCAAGTCATGAAATTCCAGCCCATAGTAAAACATGAGCCCTCTCACAAAAGGATCCATCGGGAAGCCTAGACCCCGACGGAGGTGAGACACGAACACGACGCTCTCGCCTGGCTCGGGAGTAGGAATGACTTGCCCTTGGGCAGACAACCTATGCAAAATCTCATAGGTTAAGTACCTGGCTTCTCTCAGCTTTAGCACGTCCTCTTCCGTGATGGAGGAGGGCATCCACCGGCACTGTAGGTCAGAGCCGGACATTGTCGAAGGTCCGAAGCGCTCGAATCTGGAGCCCTGAGTGTTGGAGCTCGGGGCGAGGGGCGGATTTGATTGAGGATTGAAGAAAAAGAACGAGCCTTGGTCTCATTATAAAGAGGGAGAATACCAAGAGCCGTCCCCGTGACCATTTGGAACTCGCCTTCGATGGAGGGGGCGTGGCAATGGGCGCGGTTGGGTTACCCACGTCCGTATTGATGGGAATCCCGGAATAAGGGGAACACGATCTCTGCTTCGACAAGACATGCCAAGGAAACCGCTTCGCTAAACGCGCTGAGGTGGTATAATAAAAACAATTCAAGTAAAGGCTTGGTAGTGGTGTGACGTCACGCCACAAAATAGGTCAGCAGATTGAACTTGTGTAAATATAATTCTCTTTACGGTGGTATGTGGAATTTATTTTACAGAGCCGGACACTATCCTGGCGTTCACAATCTTCTATGAATTATTCGGAGGAGGAACCCGCCTTGCAATGCCGAAGACAATATGCGCGCTGGATTCGTCGTCATTGAAGCCTGGTTCAGGGGCTACTGTGGGAGTCCTGGACTAGGGGGTGTCCGGATAGCTGAACTATCGTCATCGGCCGGACTCCAAGACTATGAAGATACAAGATTGAAGACTTCGTCCCGTGTCCGGATGGGACTTTCCTTGGCGTGGAAGGCAAGCTTGGCGATACGGATATGTAGATCTCCTGCCATTGTAACCGACTCTGTGTAACCCTAGCCCTCTCCGGTGTCTATATAAACCAGAGGGTTTTAGTCCGTAGGACGAAAAACAATCATACCATAGGCTAGCTTCTAGGGTTTAGCTTCTCTGATCTCGTGGTAGATCTTCTCTTGTACTACCCATATCATCAATATAAATCAAGCAGGAGTAGGGTTTTACCTCCACTGAGAGGGCCCGAACCTGGGTAAAAACATCGTGTCCCTTGTCTCCTGTTACCATCCGCCTAGACGCACAGTTCGGGACCCCCTATCCGAGATCCGCTAGTTTTGACACCGACAGGCGGCGTAGCTGGGCGGATGTGGAGGCACTGGCAGCTGACAGAGTCACCGGCAAAAACGGGCGGCGGCGTCGGCGACGGAGGAGGGAGGCAAGGGTTGCTGTTGGATGGGCAGGGCAATGTGACACAGACCAGCAGGCCCGAGGGAGGAGAGGGCGAGCATGCGCGCGTCCGTCGCATGTCCGCGCCGACGCAAATCCGGCTAAAAAATGGGCCGGCAATGGGTCGCCCGCGGACGAAAAGCGGACGCGCGTCTGTTTGGGTCGGCCATTGGGCCGCCTTTTCTGTCCCCGTCGACCCAAACGGATGGCGGCGGACGAAATGGGTCTGTAGCGACCAGACCTCAAACAGTCTAGTCTCTGTGCATCAGTGTCATCCCTGGATCGGTAATGCTGACACGCACAATACTCGAGGATTTATAACAGAGTTTCAATCACACACTTATTATATTGAATGTCTCAAAAGAGAACTTATTACAATAATATGGCTTAAGGCCATCTAAATAAGATAATAGCGGAAGGCTTGGAAGATAAAATGAGTCCATAAACTCCAACGACATAGCTGAGTGAACGACAACGGCCTATCGCACCTTACTCGTCGTCTGAAAAGTCTGCAACATGATATGTTGCAGCCCGAAACGGGTCAGCACATGGCATATGCTGGCAATGTAACACAAGAGAACTATGAACAGAATAAATGCTATTACTACATGCATATATGGCTGGTGGAAAGCTCCATGGTTAAAGTTTTTGCATAAAGCCAATTTTTTCCTACAACAAAGGAATAAATTTTATTTAACTATCATGGTGGTTGTTAAACATTGAGAAGGTTCCTCCAACTCAATCCCAAATTAAACAATATCAACTAACCTAACAAATTAATTTAGAGTGATGAGATCAACATGATAATCTAAGAACCAGATACTCAAGATGTCCATAACCGGGGACACGGCTAACCATGATTAGTTTGTACACTCTGCAGAGGTTTGCGCACTTTTCCCCACAAGACTCGATCTCCTCCGTTAGATTTCTCGCACTACATGGTGTTTGAGAAACGGATGACCGAGACACAGTCTTTCGGAAACATTGACCCTTTACTCTGGATGGACAGTTACACCTACTTTCCCCAACATCTGCTAGCCCACCACTAAAAGAGGTCATGCAACTTACTCAACTATGCTAGAGCCCATAATAGCTTGTGTTTGCACATGGAAGTTTCTAGCATGAATAATCTTATGATCCCTTTGAGCCTGGGTGGCGAACCGTAGGATGATCACACGGGTACTCCGGGATATCCTAGGACAACACTGGATTCTCCAGGTGCCCGCAACCAATCCACCCGGATGTGTATTTAAGTAGCCACCTTAAGTTAACCATTAATTAACAATTCTCACATCTGTCATGGATACACTCAACCAATCCACGTCTACGAGCATAGCATAGCAATCCTGAACATAACGTAGAAGTAACTCCCAAAGGTTTGATAATAAAAGGGCAATAGGTTCTACCTCATCATCTACTTCCCAAACCCACATGTTATTCAGATCCTAACCATGCAATGTTTGAGGATTGTAACTAATGCATAAAAACTGGGTAATAAAGGGATATGATCAAAGTGTTACTTGCCTTGCTGATGATCTGCAAAACCTAGAGACTCGTAGTAGCACGCTTCGCACTCCGGGAATTCTGTCGCAAACAAACAATAGCATACATAATAAATCCAATAAGAAGCATGGGTAAAACCCAAACAAGAAGATCCAAACAGAAAGTTCAACTGAAAAACTTCGATTTGCAAAAGGAATCAACTCAAACGGAGCAACAAAACTCAAGATACGAACGAAACAAGATTCATTTACTAATCCGGACTAAAGTCAAATTTTACAGTACTAAAATCATGTTCAAGTTGGTTAAACAGAAAGAGGGCTTTGAGACGAAGATTTAGGCGTTGGTTTCATATAATTTGGATAAACGAGCAAAAAGATATACTAGAACAAAGATCAGGGCAGAAATCGCGATAAAAAATAATCGCAGATAAACCCTCGAAAAAAACGGAACGAATAGACTAACGAACGAATGTTCGCTGTGTGAGCCTAACCGGTGAACAACGTTCGTTAAAACAAATGAACGGACGAACGTCCGCTAAATAACTAAACCGAAGAAAAAAACCGAACCAATCTATCTAAAAAACAGATCTAGGGTTTTCTAAAAAATGACGGTTTAAAAAAATGACGACGGCGACGGCGGCTACCTCCGACGATGTCGGTAGCGGCGGCGGTGGCGTCGAGTGGTGGTGGCGGCG
>NC_041385.1:209204878-209213138 GCF_002162155.2 Triticum dicoccoides | reverse complement strand
GCTGGGCAGCGGTGTCGCGCGGCGCGGGCGACGGGGTAGGCGGCGGCTGCGCCAGTGATGGGCGGCGCAGGCGGCGGGGCGGCTCGGGGTCCAAGGGGGGGCCCGGGGAGGTATTTAAAGGGGGGGGGAGAGGCGGCGGCGGGGTCCGACTTGGTGAAGGGGCAAGGCCTCGGGCGGCGGCGGCGGCGGCCGGACTCCGGCAGAAGTGTGGCTCGGGCACGAGCGCGCGAGGGCTGCGGCGCTGGGACGGCTGGGCCCTTGGCCCAGTGCGGTCCGGGAAGATTATTTTTTTAAAAAAATAATTCCGCCGAAATAGAAAAATCCTAATAAATTATATTTTTTTCTAAAAATGCCAAAAACAATTTTCACCGTCTAAATAAAATATTTAGAACAAAGTGAACATTTTTCTGGCCTAAAAATGCAATTTTGAAAACATGCATATTTTCCTAATTCAAATAAAATAGCAATAAAAAATCAAATAAATAATTATTTGATTTTAGCATTTTTCCTCCAATATTTCTTTTATTTTGGAGAAGTCATTTTATCTCCTCTCCTCTATTTTTAAATTTGGAAATATTCGGAGAGAAAAATGATTAAAACCAAAATGATCCTCTTTTCAATATTTGAGAAAATTCAAATATGAAAACAAATGAAATCCCCAACTCTCTGTGTGGGTCCTTGAGTTGCTTAGAGTTTCTACGATCAACCAAAATGCAAAAAAAATATGATATGCATATGATGACCTATGTATAACATTCCAAATTAAAAATTTGGGATGTTACAAACCTACCCCCCTTGAGATGAATCTCGCCCTCGAGATTCGGATTGGCTAGAAAATAGGTGTGGGTGGTCCTTCCTTAGATCTTCCTCTCGTTCCCAGGTGGCTTCCTCCTCGGTATGGTGGCTCCATTGAACTTTGCAAAACTTGATAACCTTGCTGCGTGTGACTCGGCTGGCAAACTCTAGATTCTTCTCTGATTTCTCCTCGTAGGTCAAATCACTATCCAGCTGAATCGCTTCCAGTGGCACTTTATCTTTCAGAGGAATATCGACCATCTCTGTGTGGCACTTCTTCAACTGGAAAAGGTGAAACACATCGTGAACTCCTATCCCTCTAGCAATTCCATCTTGTAAACAACTTCTCCCATATGTTCCAAAACTTTGTATGGCCCCACAAAACGTGGTGCTAACTTTCCCTTAACTCCAAAACGCTTAACTCCTCGAAGTGGGGACACACGAAGGTATACTCCGTCTCCGACTTCGTAAACTGTCTCCTTGCGTTTAAAATCCGCATAACTCTTTTGCCTGGACTGGGCTACCTCGAGTCTACCCCGAATCAGTTTAACCTTCTCTTTAGATTCCTTAATCAAATCTGGTCCAAACAACTGATGGTCTCCAACTTCATCCCAGAATGACGGTGTCCTGCACCTCCTTCCGTACAAAGCTTCGAAAGGGTCCATCTTCAAACTGGCTTGATAACTGTGGTTATAAGAGAACTCTGCATACGGCAAGTTGTCGTACCAACTAGATCCATAATCTAGCACACAAGCTCTCAACATGTCCTCCAGAATCTGATTGACTCTCTCGGTCTGTCCATCTGTCTGTGGATGAAAGGCTGTACTGAACTCTAGCCTAGTACCCAAAGTCTTATGCAACTGATTCCAGAACTTTGAGGTAAACTGGGTTCCTCTATCTGATACAATGGTCCTCGGAACTCCATGTAGACATACGATCCTAGTCATGTATATCTTTGCCAACTTAGCACTTGTATAAGTGGTCTTCACTGGGATGAAATGAGCTACTTTCGTCAATCAGTCGACTACAACCCATATAGAGTCATAGCCTGAACGTGTCTTAGGCAACCCAGTGATAAAATCCACGCCAAGTTTGTCCCACTTCCATTCGGGATCGGCAATGGCTGTAGCAATCCTGCTGGCTTGTGATGCTCTGCCTTAACTCTCTGACATACATCACATATTGCTACATACTTGGCAATATCCTTCTTCATTCCTATCCACCAGAAACTTTCCTTCAAATCCTGATACATCTTAGTGTTTCCTGGGTGAATCGAATACGGCAAATCATGGGCCTCCTGCAGAATCAACTTCCTGATCTCCGGCTCATTAGGCACGTATACACGATCCTCAAACCATAAAGTATCATGCCCATCCTCACGAAATCTTTTAGCCTTTCCTTTACTCATCCTTACCTTTATCTCGACAATCTCCTTGTCAGTCTTCTGGGCTTCTCTGATCTTACTCATCAAAGTGGACTGAATTTCCAAAGCTGCTACATAACCTCTCAGAACTATTTCCAAACATAGCTCACGAAGATCCTCTGCTAACTCCTTGGGTAATCCTCCGGTCATGAGCGTATTGACATAACTCTTGCGACTCAATGCATCGGCTACTACATTAGCCATTCTGGGATGATAGTGCAATTTCATATCATAATCCTTAATGAGCTCCAACCATCTCCTTTGCCTGAGATTCAACTCCTTCTGCGTGAAGATATATTTCAAACTCTTATGATCCGTGTATACCTCACAATGGTTTCCGATGAGAAAATGTCTCCATGTCTACAACACATGCACTACGGCTGCTAACTCCAAATGATGTGTAGCATAATTTAGCTCATGAGGTTTAAGCTATCATGAGGCATATGAAACCACTCTTCCCTCCTGCATAAGCACTGCTCCAAGTCCTCAACGAGAAGCGTCGCAATACACTTGATAATCCTTTCGTTGATCTGGAAGAATCAGCACTGGGGCTATAACCAAACGTTTCTTCAAGTCCTGAAAACTGGCTTCACATTCCTCAGTCCATTTAAACTTGGTGTCCTTTTTCAACAACTCTGTCATGGGCTTGGCAATCCTGGAGAAATTCTCAATGAATCTCCGATAATATCCTGCGAGTCCAAGAAAACTCCTGATCTCTCCAACTGATGTGGGTGCTACCCATTTAGTCACAGAAACAACCTTGGTGGGGTCTACTGCTATTCCTTCTCCGGATATAACATGTCCAAGAAATCCAACTTCCTTCAACCAAAACTCACACATGCTGAACTTGGCATATAACTCGTGTTCCCTGAGCTTCTCAAGAACCAAACGCAAATGCTCCTTATGCTCTTCTTCATTTTTCGAGTAGACCAATATATCATCAATGAACACCATGATGAACTTATCCAAAAACTCCATAAACACCTTGTTCATCATGTTCATGAAATAGGCAGGCGCGTTAGTCAGACCAAATGACATAATGGCATACTCATATAACCCGTACCTTGTGGTAAAGGCTGTCTTAGGTATATCCTGCTCTAGAATCTTCAGCTCGTGGTAATCTTGATCGCAGATCGATCTTAGAGAAAACTTTAGCTCCTTGCAACTGGTCAAACAAATCATTGATCATCGGTAGTGGGTACTTATTCTTGATCGTCACTTCATTCAACGCACGATAATCAACAACCATCCTTAATGATCCATCCTTCTTCTCCACTAGAAGTACTGGGGATCTCCAAGGTGATGAACTTGGTTGAATGTAACATTTATCTAGTAACTCCTTAATCTGCTTCTTAATTTCCTCCAAATCCTTTGCGGGCATCTGATACGGTCTCTTTGATATTGGCCCGGTGCCTGGCAAAAGCTCAATCAAAAACTTGATGCCTCTATCTGGTGGCATGCCTTGCAACTCCTCTGGAAATACAACGGGGTAATCCTTCACCACCGGTACTTCCTCCTGTACAACTCCTGATAAGGAATTCACTTGAGTCCTCTTCGGCACATGCCGGGATACATACGTGATCCTTCTTCCTTCTGGGGTGGTGAGCATAATTGACTTACTAGCGCAATCGATGTTTCGTCCATACATTGATAACCAATCCATACCCATCCAATCCTTGCGACTCCAGAATTATCAGATCTGAGGGGAAAACATGCCTACATATGGTCAATGGCATACTGAAAACATTCTTGGCTTGCCATATGCTCTGCTCCTGGCGAGCTTACTAACATAGGTGTCCTAAGAACTTTGGTGGGCAACTTATACTTATCCACAAATCCCCTTGATATGTATGAATGCGATGCACCAGTATAAAAAAGAACGATTGCAGTAAATGACTTAACCAAAAACTTACCTATAACTGCATCTGGCTGCTCTTCAACCTCCTCCACGCTAACGTGGTTCACTTGTCCCCTGTTGAAAGGGTTGGGCTTCTTCCCAGAGCTTCCATTGCCATTTCCATTCTTTGCTTCAGAACACTCCGTGGCGTAATGTCCATTCTTCCCGCACTTGAAACAAGTAATGTGACTTAGATCCTTCTTGGCGGGTGTTCCTGGGTTGGAAAGGTTCTGGCTATTGCTTCCTCCATTCCCATTCCCATTCTTCGGGCCACTATGGTTATGCGTACTTCCTCCATTAGAATTATGACCTCCTTGGTTATGGTGAATGTGTCCTCCCGAGTTCGGGAAAAAATGAGGCCTCTGCTGAGCTCCTGAATTGTACTTCCCTTGTCCATACTTCCTCTTGCGGCTATCTATCTGCTTCTGCTTCCCTTCAATCATGAGAGCTCTATCTACCAACTCCTGGTAGTTGTTGAAGGTTGCCACCATCAACTGCATGCTCAGCTCATCATTCAATCCTTCCAGAAACTTCTCCTGCTTAGCAGCATCTGTAGCTACGTCATCAGGGGCATAACGTGCTAACTTACTAAACTCATCCACATACTGGACCACTGTGCGTCCTCCTTGGCGCAAGTTGCAAAATTCACGCTTCTTCATGTTCATAGCTCCTGTTGAGACATGGGGAGTGCGGAAAGCCTGCTGAAATTGATCCCATGTAACAGTGTCAATGGGGTAAGTGGCTGTGAAATTCTCCCACCATGATGCTGCGGGTCCATCAAGCTGATGTGCGGCAAAATGCACTCTCTCTGCATCTGTGCATCCTGAAGTGGTCAGCTCCCTTCCAATCTTACGGAGCCAATCATCTGCAACAATCGACTCGATGCTACTAGAGAACACCAGCGGATTTAGCCTTAGGAAACGGGCTAAGTGATCAACATGTGGTGGTGGTGGTGGGTTGTTGTTGTTGTTGTTGCCTTGGTTCTGATTCTGAACTAGTAGCTACATCAGGGTATTCTGCTGCTGGATCAACTGAGCGAGCTCCAGTGGGAAAGCAAATCCATTGTCACGTCTCGGAGGCATCTGATGGGTTTTTAGAAAAGGTGAGAAAACAGAATAGAATGAGGTCTAGAGGGAAAACACTACCATATGCACATGAGACAAACACAAACATATAACTTCAATCAATTCAAACAAGGGCATACAATCGGTCTAACTATCGTTACAAAAGTGCTCGGACTATTTTATATACATGGGGGAATACTACTACTGATATGGTGGTCGACTAGAAGTTTTAATCGGTGGAAGATTCTATGATATCTGCTCCAGCTTTATCAACATAGTCATCATTGCTGTCGTTGGGGTCTGAGTCGGTGTCGTCGATGATGATGTAGTCCTTCGGACGAATGTCCTTGGAATCGTCGTCATCTCCTCCTGGCGCGGGGTCTCCCATGAATACTCCTAGCTTCCTCGTCAGGTTGTCATTCTTCTCCACTGGTATCGTCATTTCCTCCTCATATCCGTCGCGTGTAGACTTGAGTTCCTCCTCCAGCTCCATAATCCTGGTCATCACCTTCTTCAGATCTATCATGCTTGCACACATCTGGTTCTCATGTCAACGAATGTGCTGGTTTAAGTTCTGGATGAAAGCCGCAATGGACCTGTCCCTCCTAGTGCTGATCATGTCCCATTGCTCATCTCGGCGCCCACATATCTGGTAGATAGTGTCCTTTAGATCCTTGTGATAAACTTCTCCAATGCGTCCCATGGCGATGTGGGCTGCCATGCTCTTTCCTAGACTCCAGGTTGGTGCATCAAAGGAAAACTCTATGGGCTCAGTAACTGGCATGAATGTCCTTCCTGAAACTTGAACTCGAATCATCCAACGCTCCTCTTCTGGTAAAGTGGCGATGTAGGTCCCGGTGAAGCTTGGTATTCCGATGTTCAGGTACCTAGTAACTTCCTTCAAGTGTCGTCCAAAAGGGGTGTCTTCATCCGATTGTGTAAACTTGTTCCTTGAGTCTGCCATCCTATAGAGTGGAAAAGGGAGAGGAGTCAAAAATGAGTAGAGAAGAGTGACCTATGGTTTAACTTAGTGGTCGTGTCCTACAGTCAGCGTGTGCTCTGATACCATCTTGTAGCGACCAAACCTCAAACAGTCTAGTCTATGTACATCAGTGTCATCCCTGGATCGGTAATGCTGACACGCACAGTACTCGAGGATTTATAACAGAGTTTCAATCGCACACTTGTTACATCGAATGTCTCAAAAGAGAACTTATTACAATAATATGGCTTAAGGCCATCTAAATAAGATAACAGCGTAAGGCTTGGAAGATAAAGTGAGTCCATGAACTCCAACAGCATAGCTGAGTGAACGACAACGACCTATCGCACCTTACTCGTCGTCTGGAAAGACTGCAACATGATATGTTGCAGCCCGAAATGGGTCAACACATGGCATATGCTGGCAATGTAACACAAGAGAACTATGAACAGAATAAATGCTATTACTACATGCATATATGGCTGGTGGAAAGCTCCATGGTTAAAGTTTCTTGCATAAAGCCAATTTTTCCCTACAACAAAGGAATAAATTTTATTTAACTATCATGGTGGTTGTTAAACATTGAGAAGGTTCCTCCAACTCAATCCCAAATTAAACAATATCAATTAACCATCAAATTAATTTAGAGTGATGAGATCAACATGATAATCCAAGAACCAGATACTCAAGATGTCCATAACCGGGCACACGACTAACCATGATTAGTTTGTATAGTTTGCAGACGTTTGCGCACTTTTCCCCACAAGACTTGATCTCCTCCATTAGATTTCTTGCACTACATGGTGTTTGAGGAACGGATGACCGAGACACAGTCTTTTGGAAACATTAACTCTTTACTCTGGATGGACAGTTACACCTACTTTCCCCTACATCTGCTAGCCCACCACTAAAAGAGGTCATGCAACTTACTCAACTATGCTAGAGCCCATAATAGCTTGTGGCTGCACATGGAAGTTTCTACCATGAATAATCTTATGATCCCTTTGAGCCTGGGTGGCGAACCGTAGGATGATCACACAGGTACTCCGAGATATCCTAGGATAACACTGGATTCTCCAGGTGCCCGCAACCAATCCACCCAGATGTGTATTTAAGTAGCCACCTTAAGTTAACCATTAATTAACAATTCTCACATCTGTCATGGATACACTCAACCAATCCACATCTACGAGCATAGCATAGCAATCCCGAGCATAATGTAGAAGTAACTCCCAAAGATTTGATAATAAAAGAACAATAGGTTCTTCCTCATCATCTACTTCCCAAACCCACATGTTATTCAGATCCTGACCATGCAATGTTTGAGGATTGTAACTAATGCATAAAAACTGGGTAATAAAGGGATATGATCAAAGTGTTACTTGCCTTGCTGATGATCTGCAAAACCTAGAGACTCGTAGTAGCACGCTTCGCACTCCGGGAATTCTATCGCAAACAAACAATAGCATACATAATAACTCCATCAAGAAGCACGGGTAAAACTCAAACAAGAAGATCGAAACAGAAAGTTCAACTGAAAAGCTTTGATTTGCAAAAAGAATCAACTCAAACGGAGCAACGAAACTCAAGATACGAACGAAAAAGATTCATTTACTAATCTAGACTAAAGTCAAATTTTAAAGTACCAAAATCATGTTCAAGTTGGTTAAACAGAATGAGGGCTTCGAGACGAAGATTTAGGCGTTGGTTTCATCTAATTTGGATAAACGAGCAAAAAGATATACTAGAACAAATATCAGGGCAAAAATCGCGATCGAAAATAATCGCAGATAAACCCTGGAAAAATAAAACGGAATGAACAGGACAATGAACGAACGTTTGCTGTTTGAGCCTAACTGGTGAACGATGTTCTTAAAATGAACGAACGGACGAACGTCCGCTAAATAACTAAACCGAAGAAAAAACCTGAACCGATCTATCTAAAAAAACAGATCTAGGGTTTTCTAAAAAATGGCGGTTTAAACAAAAAAACGACGACGGCGGCGGCGGC
Source organism: Triticum dicoccoides (assembly GCF_002162155.2). Lineage (NCBI taxonomy): Eukaryota > Viridiplantae > Streptophyta > Magnoliopsida > Poales > Poaceae > Triticum > Triticum dicoccoides. Next base: position 209,204,966 of record NC_041385.1, on the reverse strand, counting down.
TACCTCCGACGATGTCGGCGGTGGCGGCGGTGGCATCGTGTGGCGGCGGCAACGGCTCTGGCGGGCGGGGTGGTCGGCGGCGCGGGAC
>NC_041385.1:209182178-209204378 GCF_002162155.2 Triticum dicoccoides | reverse complement strand
GAGGTATTTAAAGGGGGGAGAGGCGGTGGTGGGGTCCGACTTGGGGAAGGGGCAAGGCCCCGGGCGGCGGCGGCGGCTGCCCGGACTCCGGCGGGAGTCCGGCTCAAGCACGAGCTCGCGAGGGCGGCGGCGAAGCTGGGCCGGCTGGGCCCTTGGCCTAGTGCGGTCCAGGAAGATTATTTTTTGAAAAAAATAATTCCACCGAAATAGAAAAATCCTAATAAATTATAATAAATTCTAAAAATGCAAAAAACAATTTTTGCTGTCTAAATAAAATATTTAGAACAAAGTGAACATTTTTCTGTCCTAAAAATGCAATTTTGAAAACATGCATATTTCTCTAATTCAAATAAAATAGCAATAAAAAACCAAATAAAATAATTATTTGATTTTAACATTTTCCCTCCAATATTTCTTTTATTTTGGAGAAGTCATTTTATCTCCTCTCATTTATTTTTAAGTTTGGAAATATTCGGAGAGAAAAATGATTAAAACCAAAATGATCCTCTTTTCAATATTTGAGAAAATTTAAATATGAAAACAAATGAAACCCCCAACTCTCTTCGTGGGTCCTTGAGTTGCTTAGAGTTTATAGGATCAACCAAAACGCAAATAAAATATGATATGCATATGATGACCTATGTATAACATTCAAAATTGAAAATTTGGGATGTTACAGGGTCGCCCCGTTGGAGTTGCTCTAAATATCCCTAAATATGTGGTGAGACAATTATTGTTGTTTTCTGCATGGTAATATGTGCCTCATTCATATAATAAAGATCAAAGTATAAGCCACATGATATCTATCGACCTGACAAAACTGAAAAGACAGTAAAACGGTAGCTTTGCACAAAGGATCCTCAGCCAAGAACAAAATTACAATCAAGACCAACGGCATCCTTAAGCTTGACTCCAGCACCCATCACCATCGTAGTAGCCACCAAATAAATAAAACTATCACCTCTTCATCCGAGCTCGACGTGTCTCCATCGCTGATATGCAACTTTGCGGACCTCCAAAGTAGTTTACCAAGGCGAAGTCATTATCGCTGAAAGAATCCAGCCGGGGTAGCATCCAGATATGTCATCAAACTCCAGATCTAACACCCCTCACAACTAAGGCGTTTGGGAGGAAACCATACCTGCCAGCCACGAACCACGAACCCAACACATGATCCACCATCTTCGAGATTGATGAGTGTTATTATTACACTCATCAAACCAGAGCTTAAACCAAGATATTTCGTAACAACCAAGATATTCGCTTCGATATTGCCACTAATGACTAATGAATGTAAATGATTGAAAATATCCTATATTTATTTTGTTTCCACAGGAAAATGGGCTGTTTATGAACGAAATCAAGCTAACATGGAAAGGAACAAAGAAGAGATAGAGGAGACCAGGTGGGAGGCATAATAGAAAGGCTAGAGCACAAGTGACGTTCCATATGACCACACACACTCGTATGCGCGGTTTTATGGACTACCAAAGGCGCCCCTTGTGTAACACCCAACATGCGGTCCTAGCCCAAACAGAGACTTTGCAAGCCTCGCTAAGGATAGAAGCGCATATTGATAATGGCCCAACATGTGACTAGTATCACACATGCAAGTCTCACATGTCAGTAACATGGTGGACATCATAACAAAATACAACATCAACTGAAGAGATGAGAGAGTAGAAGAGTAGTAATACAACATACAAATGTCATACATAGCTAAATCACCAGACAGAGGTCACATGACCCAACATTATACTACAAGCATCAGTTGGGGTCCGTTCGGAAGCTCTCTAGGAGCTGGCTTCCTAAAATCGATCCGAGAAGCCAGCCGATCGACTCTGCTCCGAGGAGCCAGCTCCGCGGAGATAAGGAATACACAGTCCAATTTTGACAGAGATGAGGAGCAGCGCTAGACCAGCTTCACGAAATCCAGAAGTGGGAGTTGATCGAAATTACATGGGAATGCCCTTCCGAAGTGAGCCTGGCATATTGTTTCGGTCGCTTCAAGCTGGCCCTCGACACATGGAAGCCAGGAGTTGATCAAAATTACATTCCACTGCCCTTTCGAAGTGACTTCACGTACCTTTTCGATTGCTAGAACCTGTTTCCTCCATTGAACTGGGCCAATATGACCTGGCCCAAACCACGTCCAAACAGGCCTTAGCCTGGTTTCCTGGGCTACCAATCCATGCATACGTGAGGAGATAAGCACGTACAGCTGAACAAGTTGCTGCTCCACTGAGAAGCTAGAAACCAACGAGAAGCGGAGAAGCCAGCTATTTTGGGAAGCCGGTGGAGATCCGAACGGGGCCCTAGAAGGCACAATCCGCGTAGCAGATAAGAAGCAAATATAACATAATTAAAGTGGCAAAGCTATGGCTCCTCCCGTGCGTTCGAGGCTTTGGGCCTGTTGGCTACTGTGTTGGCACATGTATTTGTTTTTACCATGGTTTGCTTTTGGTTTTCTGGTGTTTTTTTTGCTTTGGACCAGCCTGTTCGGTTCTTCATATTTTCTGTCTGATATGCTACTGGCGCTTTCTGTCCATCTGTGATTTATTCACTGCTCCATAAGTTCACTACTAGAGCCTACAAAAATATCTAGAGCTATGTTACCGCCTACCGACAATCCATTTCCTTCCTTTTCTTCATTCTTCTAGAGAGAGACGACAATAAAAGGAAAGAGAGAAAGGGATGGATTGGTTAACAGTTCACCGCTTCCATCGATCCATCCCTCGTCGTCCCACACCTACCGTCTATCGTCATTGGTTGTCGCTGACATCCGTTGCCGTCTGCCACTATCGTTCGCTGTTGGCCATTGTTGACACACCTCCCTGGCAGTGATTCGATTTCATCGTCGCTCGCACCATCCCCACCACGAAGCCTCCTCTCCTCTCCTCACCATCCCCATCGTGTTGCATCTTTTCTCAACCCTTTCATCATCTTCTACAATGGGGTAGCTCAACTTGATCTTTGGTGCGGTCCCTTGAAGCACCTCCCTAACAAACCCTAGCCACTTCATTCTCTAGTTCGGCGGTGTTGCAGATGCTGACTTGTCCCTTCACGCTCCTTTGCTCAACATACAATATCGACAGTAGCCTAGGTGTGGTGTAGATGGTACAGGTGTGGAGTCGGAGACTGATAACCCACAAGTATAGCGGATTGCGACAGTCTTCGATGGTAGTATTTCACCCAAATTTATTGATTCGACACAAGGGGAGCCAAACAATATTTATGACTATTAGTAGTTGAGTTGTTAATTCAACCACACCTGGAGAACTAAATATCTGCAGCAAAGTGTTTAGCAGTACAGTAATGTGATAGTAGTAATAGTAAAAGTAATAGAAGCAGTTTGGTAGTGATTGTAACAGTAGCATCAACAAAAGTAACTTAGCAAAGATCAATATGAGAAAAACAAATGCATTGGATCAGTGGTGGATATTTGTAGCAGCAAAGCAGTTAAACAAACAAGTTTTGCAAAAGGCACCTGTTATAGCATTGGAGCTTCTCTTGGATCCTGAAAAGTTGAGTAGCCAATAAATTGATTAGAGCAACCGGTTGCAACAGCAAAGCAGTTAAACAAACAAGTTTTGCAAAAGGCGCCTATTGTGACATTGGAGTTTCTCTTGGATCCTGAAAAGTTGAGTAGTCAGTAACTTGATTAGAGCAACAAGTTACAGCAGCAAACCTGTTACACAAATAAATTTTTGAAAATGTACTTGTTGTGCAATTCGACTTCCAATTGAATCCTGAAAAGTTGAAGTTGGTAACATGATTACAGCAACAAGCTACAACAACAAACCAGGTCTTTAGTAACTCGAAGAAAAATATTGTGTCGTGAACAACCTTTGCTCTGAATACCACTTGATGTAGCACGGACTAGCGAGATGCTAATTCGCGCGTGTAGATGGCATGATCTTTGACGGCGATGCTTGTTCAACTGTTCTTCCACCTGGTCCCTCAACCTCCAATAATAAGATTCACCCGTGTACGAAAATACACGAACAAAAATAACGATCCCCTCGGATCAGCACATAGGCGTCGATATGATGATCAACCCTCCGTCGCTAGTGGATTTTCTCGATGGAAAAAATCACAGAAAATACTCACAATTGGGTCGTCCGAAACATGGACGTTTTCTGACTTTTTTCATAACTCACCGATCAACAAAAAACTGATCCTCGTACATGGCCGAAGCTTGGCTTTTATATGCCACAAAAATAACGCACGCCCTAGAATACCTAACTGGCTAGACTCTCGTACAAGACTCCTAGAAAGCCACGCTAATGTTTCCACCTGATTTTATGCCAACTAACACATGCACCAACAACTTGGATATCTATTCAAACAGGAAAAAAAAACTATCTAAAATAACAATCTCTCTCCTGATTTGATGGAGATTAGGAAAGAACCTAATCTTATTTTCCCTGGTGGTGTACGGAAGGTAGGAATAATCTCCTCCAGTACCGGTTCATGATCGGCATGTAACCCATCGGGCCTTCCTGTGCGCACAAGTCCATGTGAATAGCTTTTCATGCATGCTTCATTCAAATATACTCCTGTGTCACTTTGATTTATCTTTTTCTTGTTGGTCTGTAACCTCATGTAATCATGTTTTGACGTACAACTAGCTAGGCCAGCCACATCAGGTCCACATAACTCACGTTTCTTGCCATCTCTACCACGGTGCAATATATTTGAACGTTTGGTAGTTCGTCCAACATTCTCGAATAAGCTCTTCTCCCTCGACTCGGTTTGTTTAACTTCAATAGCAGCCACACTCTTTGATATACCAGACGTTGTCGTGCTCTGATACCACTTGATGTTAAACCGAACCTCGATGGCGAGATCCGATCCGTTGTTGCGGCCCGACCTTTCACGACACAATATTTTTCTTCGAGTTACTATTGAAGTTTTTTTATCATGAGAAAAGATTGTAGCTCGCAAATGATGATGGCGGTCGAGAAGGATCCCTTGCGTTCCTTGCCTTGGTACCAATGCTTTACGCGTGTGCGCGTCGGGCCGACGAGTTGTGCAACATTGATGAATTGCTACTCTAGTATGAATATGGTGAGTCAGACTATGGTTGATGCATTGAAGCTAGTAGTAATAGAGCATCCAGACCCATATAAGCTCAGATGGCAGGGAAAATTTGTGACAATAAAACATCAGGTGGTATTCAGAGCATCAGGTTGTTCACGGCACTATGGAGAAGATGGCGAGCGCATCATTATTCAGTAAGTTAAGCTATGGATTTAAGTTGGAGGAGGAAGGTCGATGGGATGGGCTTTTTCATACTCGTGTCGTGGTACAGGAGAGATCATGTGCCATGACAATTGACCACATGAGTTTGATCAACGCCGCAAGCATCGAGATGGTGGAGAAGCTAGATCTACCAATGACACCACGAGCACAACCATACTTGTTTCGTTGGGGTCATGAAGAGCTTAGTGTCACACATCAAACAAAGGTACCGTTTTTGCTAGGAAAATACTTTTGCGAGGTTTTATGCGACGTGATTCCAACACCTATGATTTCATGTCACTTGTTATTGGGCGAGCCGTGGTACAAAGAGCATGATGTTACGTATGATTGCAAAACACATAGATATACTGTCAAGAAGGGTAAGAAGTGCAGCCTCGTGCCAATGGATGAGGAGCGTTTTATTTCTTGGAGGAAAGAACATCTTGAGAAGATAAAAGAGCAGGAAGAAGCAAAGAAAAGGGAAGCCGAAGTTGCTAAAATTTTTACGGTCGTCGTTTAGTCTCCAAATAAAAATATTGTTGAAGAGATCGACTCGAAACCGAGGACGGTTTCGTTTCAAGGAGGAGAGGATGATACGACCATGTGCAATTTAATTACAAGGATAGCCGCTGATACAAGAACATCTACACCTAATACTGGATGTGCCACAGATGTTTCCAAAAATAAAGATGGATTAGTAGGCATCAGATCTATGCATGACATAGTTGTACAGATAATGAGCATGTCCGGAGATATGTTTCTACGTTCCTCTGAATCAGGACATGTAGGAGCACACATGCATGGAAGTGGGTCCAGCCAGAAATCAATTACTCGTAGCTACCAAGTTGAGAACTGCGTGGGCATGCAAGAGTTTGTTTCAGAATCAAAAAGATATCAAGTTGGTTATTTCTTTGGAAGACCACGACCACCAGAGCAAGTTGCATGTACCAAGAAGTTTTTCACATGGGATAGATTGTGTTTAAAGGAGTCAGGATGGGGTCCACCTCCGGTGAGACAAATACATGGTTGATGGTGTTTGTTGCTGAGATGTAAAAGGCAACTAATAATTAAATGTATTAGAGTCCAAAAATAGATGGAAGTGTCAGTTTCCTTTTAGTTATGCGTAGCACGTATAGATAGAATATTTTCTACGTGAGGGTCAAGTTGATTAGTTGGGACAGCTATAAGTACTAGAGGGTGCGGTTATGTAAAAGGAGGTTATTCTTCATGAAATAAACACGATGTGTTTTCAAGGGTAGACACGCGTATCAAGTTTTGGAGGGATCTTTAGAAAACCTCTGTGTTGCGATTTCTCTTTGTGGAAATTGTTTTGCGCGTGAGTACCTTCGTCGAGATCGGTTTTCTCGTGCTGGGCTGCAAGGTTCAAACCCTCTACTTCGTATACATCGCGTGCGCGGGCGAGAGGTTACTACTGCTGGTGGTGGAGTGTCGTGAAAGGTCGGGCCGCAACAACGGATCGGATCTCGCCGTCGAGGTTCGGTCCATATCAGGTGGTATCAGAGCTACAATACTGTTCGTAGCAATCCTCAATTATGCTCGTGCGGGCACCCCTCAGGGTCGACCCGTCTTTAGTAACATGGTTCAGTGTAGACGACAATGATATTGGCTATTGCGATGACTTCACCCACACACCCACCCTCCGGCGACTCCTCACGGCGATCTCCCTTCCCCTCCGGTAACTTTTAGATCTCCTCCGACCATTGTTTCTGGATTTCTCTCCTCTCTCTCGGGACTCCATCTTCTATGGGTTCTGATGGTGGTGCAACTCTGGATCTGGATTTCTCTCGTGGAGTGGCGTTTGCTGATGAGGTTTTTAGATCTTCTGGTCTTTCCATCCATCCTTTGGAGGGGTCACGTCCTTTTGTTCTGGTGGTTTCTTTTAGCCGGCATGATTTCCGGCTTGATGAAGATTCGGTGGCTGCGGCGCTCGAGGCAGCTCTTGGTGGTTCTGCTATTGATCTCATGGTGACATGCATTAAGGATAAAGTTTTCTCTTTCGTGGTGTCTTGCAAGCAAGTGGGATTTCATATTGTTGATTCGCGTTCTTATGCGTGCAACCAATTCAAATGTTATTTTCATCTTTGGGGTAATGGTGGGCCAAATTGGTGGCGTGAGTTTTTGATCTGGAAAAAGGAGTGTGACGCGGAGTGGATTCTTGTCAGCCCCTCAAAGCGGCGTGCCACTCTTGGTATGCTGGCAATGCATAAGCCTCCTGTCAAGTCTGCGATCAGATCTGGTAATTCATCTCGCAAAAGGCTTTCTTTCGCTACATTTCAGAAATATGATGCATGTAAGGGCTATCGTTATCCTGCTACTCAGAATTGCATTGAATTAGCTGATATCTCCGGTTATGATTTACCCACGAAGGGACGTGTGGTAATTCACCCCCCGCCGCCGGTGGAGCTTCAGTGGACGGTGGCCTCACCGTCGATCACTTTTGGCACGGTCGTTCCCATACGATCGCCTCTTTCGGAACCACAAGCTCCATCTACGGCGAGATCTTCGGACGGGTTAGATACTGTTTTGAATGATGCCATGTTGGGCTCTTCGGACTCAGTAATCACTGGTCCATCGCCCACATGCCTCCCTAGGCCTAATTTTCATACTTCGGTAGTCAGCCCAGTTGTTGCAGAGCCCACTCTTGCTGATCTTTCCCCTGTTGGGCCTGCTAGCCCTGTTCCGCTAGAAATTCCATCCACTCAAGAGGCCAATGATGCTTTTGAGACCATGGTCAATGACATGGTGGACCAAGTGCTTACGTGTTCTCGCTGCTCTATGGGGGGCCACCTGTCTGTCAGCTGTTCAGTCTCTGTTGGATGTTTGGCTTGTGGGGATCTTGGTCATTCTAGGAAGGACTGCGATTTTATTGCGATGGAAAAAGGTTTATGTTGGAAACGGAAGCGTCCCGATATCTCTGATAGGCCGGTCTCTCCCTCCTGCATTGGGAAGCACGCGCTGCCGCCACCCTTGCTGTCCTGCCCCATCACATCACCATTATCCCCGGTGAACTGCGCTCCACGAACACCGGCTGGCTCTCCACCGCCAACGCCTCCGCTTCCCTCTCCCCCCCCACCTATGGCCAACTTTGCCATTGATCCGATGCGCTATGTGCCGGCGGGGCATCACATCATTGATGGAGGGGTTAATCGTCTTCCATGGACCTTAGTCTCGCCGCCGTCGCCCATGGTTCGTTCTCATGAACGCTTTTTGATTGCGGAGGTCATGCCGGCTCCGCCTCTGGATCAGATGGGGCAGGTATGTGAGCAGGTGGTTGAGCTCGTCAACCACATGGGTTTTCATGTTCGCTCTGCCCAACCTTGGATTTCTGGTGTGGGTTTATTTGAGGTCAGAGATGCTGGTGAGAGTTTTGCTTTGGTTCAGATGCCTCCTCAAGATCTTGGTCTGGATCGTTTTGTCCGTTTTATGAGACACGACCATGGTGAGGGTTTTCGTGGGGTTCAAGGTTTTCGTCAGGGCTGCTTAATGTTTCTGGGTGTCCCTGTTGATCTGTGTAATGAGGAGAACTTAAGGGCTGCAGTTAATACTTTTGGAAAATTCCATCATTGGATTAGTGATGATCCGTATCTTGTGAGATCGATAGTTTTTGCTTCTTTTCCAGAGGACATACTAGTTCCCAGGGATGTGGTGTTCTCTGACTATGCGGATTGGGGAGGTGCAAAAGTGTCTTGGACTGCACCGTGCTATATTCTTGGTGCTAATTTTGCGGAGCAAATGCCGCAAGATGAAGAACCCATGCCCATCGATGGAAACCCTCACCCCTTGCCCGGGCACTTGATCAATGATGATAATATCTTTGCTCTGCCGCCTTACCCTGCACTTGGGTGGAATGATGTGCCGCCGCCGCCCCCTGTGGATGTGAATCAGGGCGGAGGATGGGGTTGGGATGACGATGCGCAAGCTCCTGCAGATGATCCAGTAAATGCAAAAGTCCCTGATCAGGAGTCCATTGTCATAAACCAGCAAGATTTTTCAGGCTCTGTTAATCAGTCTGACAGTTCTATTCAGCCTGCTCCGCCTGTGATCGTGCATTTGGATGCTGTTGAAGTTGAGGATCACCCACCTATTGTGGTTGCCGAGCCTGATCAGTTGCACCCGGTGATTGCTCCGTTGGATGATGAGGATTTGGTGCCAGGACTGGAGGTTGATCCTAGTAATGATTTATAGCCCCCTGAAGCTTTTTTGGGTAGTGACATTCAGAATGCTGCTCTGCCTGCTGACCCTGATGCTTGGGCCATAGTACCATATCAGCAGCCTATAGTGCCCCGGCAGGATCTTTTTGCTGGACGTCTGAATGTGGTGTACGGACCTCCTTTGCCGCCGGAGATGGCATGGAAAAGGACCTTTGATACCCTTTTGGGTCGTTGCTCTACTTTGCATGTTCCAAAGCAAGTTTTTCAGGCTTCGTTTCAGCCTCTGATTCTTTCCAAGAGATCTTGGTCGTTGGCGTTTGAGAAGGTTCGCTGGGTTTTGGAATTAATTCCTGTTGATTCTGTTGGCTTTGTTGTCCCACTGTCTGTTGCTTCGCCCCCCAGTGGGTCTGCTTGTGCTTTGTTAGCTGACAGTTCTCAGGAGTTGGAGCTGGGTTTTGGACTGCAGACTGTTACTGCTGCTGAAGAGCAATTTTCTTTCTCTGCTCCTGCCCCAAAGACAAAGCGAGTGACCAAACGTGGTTGTGCCCCCATTGTTGACTCTGACCTGCGCCGTTGCACTCGTAGCTCTATAAAGAGGGATGGTTTTAAGCCTGTGCTGCAAGCCCTGCCAATGACGGAGCCCAAGAAGAAGAAGCCTCGCCCAAAACCTTTTGTGGAGGATGATCATGTTCCAAGATCGACTCCAGTGCCTCCTCCAACGCCAATAATTCACATTCAGCAAATTGGAGCTGATCTGGGTATTGCTACTGACAAGCTTACTGCGGATGCGCTTATGGCGGATCCATCCTCTGCTAAGGGCAATTCATCAGATGTTTAGTCTGGGGTATGATTGCGGGGTGCGGTCGACCCATAACCAGACTATTTATCGTAGGTTTATTTTTAGTCTCTTTTGTTGGGGAGTTGTTGATGATCGTTGTCAATGCATGTGTACTTTGTTCGGCTATGTAGCCGGTTTGAATTGTGGTCTGTGCTACCTGCTACGCGGGCATGCTCCTAAAATCTGTAAACAATCTATTTCATGGATTCTACATCGACTAGAAGTTGGCGTGTAATGTGTTGGAATGTTAGAGGTCTTAGTTCTGATGATCGCCAACGTGCTGTTCGTAATAAGGTGGAGGAAAGCATGGCGTCTGTGGTATGTCTACAGGAGACGAAAATGGAGTGTATTGATTCCATGACTGTCCGAAAATTTTGCCCCAGTCGTTTTGACTCGTTCGTTTTCAGTCCTTCGGTTGGGGCCTCGGGTGGCATTGTTGTGCTGTGGAACTCCTCTGTTCTCTCTGGTCGGTTACTGGAGGTGAAGCATTTTGGTATTGTTGTCCAATTCACTTCCAAACATAATAATGAAATTTGGACGTTGGTCAATGTCTATGGGCCATGCAGAGGCCAAGCTAGAGATGACTTTGTGGACTGGCTCTACCATCTCTCCATACCTGACTCTGCTAATTGGCTGGTACTGGGGGATTTTAATTTTATTAGATCAACTGAGAACAGAAATCTACCTGGGGGTGATGCTAATGATATTTTTATCTTTAATGAGATCATTGGGCATCTTGGTCTGCTTGAATTACCTATTGAGGGAAGATCCTTCACTTGGTCAAATATGCAAGATAATCCGCTTCTTGAGCAGCTAGACTGGTTTTTTACCTCTGCAAATTGGATCTCTTGTTACCCTTCCACTCAGGTGTTGCCACTTGCAAGGACTGCTTCAGATCATGTGCCTTGTGTGGTGGCAATCAACACCTCTATTCCCAAATGCAATATCTTTCGTTTTGAGAACTATTGGGTGGAGTTGCAGGGTTTTCTTGATTGTGTGTCTGCCTCTTGGTCTTCTACTATAAACAAAGCACACATTACTGCAGTTATTGCTGCTAAGTTCAAATCCTTGAGGAGAAATCTCAAGAGTTGGCATATGAATGTCTCCAAAATGAAGGTCTTAATTGCTAAATGCAACAGAGTGGTTCTAATTTTGGATTGTTTGGAGGAGTTGAGGCCCCTATTCAGGCAAGAATTCAACTTCAGAAATCTTGTTAAGTTGCATCTGGAGCATCTCCTGCACTTACAATATCTATATTGGAGGAAAAGGTGTACTATTAGATCCATTAAAGTGGGGGAGGAGAACACTAAATTTTTCCATGCCATGGCTTCTGAAAGATATAGGCATAACTCCATTTCTTCCTTAAGGCTGGAGGATGGCTCTGTGGTGTCTGACCATGAGCAAATGGCTGCTGCTCTATGGCTTAATTTCAAGAACAGAATGGGCACTAGTCATGGGATTGAAATGTGTTTTGATCTTTCCTCTATTTTGGATAGGGTGGAGGGTTTGGACTCCTTGACTAAGGTGTTCTCCAAGGAGGAGATGGATAACACTGTTAAGAACATGCCTATTGATAAGTCACCTGGCCCTGATGGATTTAATGGCTTGTTTTTCAAAAAGTGTTGGCATTTAATCAGCAAGGATTTCTATGCTTTGGCTGCTGATTTTCATGAAGGGACTGCTAATCTTGAGAATATCAACTATTCATACATCACTCTAGTACCAAAGAAGAGGTCTCCTGAATCTGTCAATGACTTTAGACCTATCTCTCTTACTGGTACGGGGGTTAAGTTTCTTTCAAAAATGGCTGCAAACAGGCTTCAGTTGGATATCATGAGATGTTTGCACAAAAACCAATATGGTTTTATCAAGTCAAGAACAATCCAGGAATGTGTGGCTTGGACACTTGAATACTTGCATCAATGCCACCAGTCTAAAAGGCCTATTGTTATCCTTAAGCTAGACTTTGAGAAAGCTTTTGATTCAATTGAGCATGAGGCTATCTTTCAGATTTTGAGACACAAAGGTTTCAATGACAAATGGATTTCCTGGGTTAAGCAGTTCCTTACTTTTGGTACTTCTTCTGTTTTGCTTAATGGAGTACCTGGTAAGCAATTTACCTGCAAGAAAGGTGTTAGGCAGGGTGACCCTCTCTCTCCACTTCTATTTGCAATTGCTGCTGATTTGGTGCAATCAGTTGTTAATGATATGTTTCAGAAGGGACTTTTGGAGCTTCCAATTCCTTGTCATTACAAGGACTACCCCATTATTTAGTATGCTGATGACACCCTAATTATTTTGCCTGCTAAGGAACCTCAGTTGGTTGCTCTGAAGAAGATGTTACTTCTGTTCTCCAAGTCCACTGGGTTGCATATCAACTATCATAAGTCTTCGATGCTTCCTATTAATGTTGATTCGGTGGAGATAGCTAGGTTGGCTTTAGTTTTTGGTTGTGTGGTTGGCTCTCTGCCTTTTACCTATCTTGGGCTACCTGTGGGAATCAACAAACCCAAGATTATGGACTTAATGCCTTTGGTGGATAGTATGGAGAGGAAACTGTCTGTAAGCTCCTCTTTCCTTGCTCATGGAGGAAGGCTACAGTACTTGATTTCTGCTCTCTCTTCTGTTCCTATTTTTTTCCTCTGCAGTTTGGACCTGCCTCCTGGTATTTTAAAGCAACTGGAGAGAATTCAGAGGCAGTGTCTTTGGAGGAAGTATGGACAGGAGTCTGGTCAGTCTTTGGCTGCTTGGAGCTTGGTCTGCAGACCAAAAAATAAAGGTGGGCTGGGTATTTTGAATTTGGGGCTGCAGAATGAAGCCCTTCTTATCAAACATGTCAGTAAGTTCTACAATAAAGTTGATGTTCCCTGGGTGCATTTGATTTGGAATACTTACTATCATGGTAGAGTCCCCCATGCTACAACCATTTGTGGTTCCTTCTGGTGGAGGGATATTTGCAAGTTAATGGATAAATTCAGGATGGTCTGTGCTGTGCATGTTCATAGGGGTGACACAGTCCTATTTTGGTCTGATTCTTGGTCTTTGGGAGATTCCAGTGTACCACTTGATCAAAGATTTGCAAGACTATTCTCCTTTGTCATTGACCCTCTTATTTCTGCTGCTGAGGTTTTTGACATGTCTGAGATAATTCCTTTATTTCATTTACCACTCTCTGAGAGAGCTTTTGGTGAGTTACAGTCATTGCAATCCTTGCTTGGAAATTCAAATGTTAATCATCAGTTGAATGATGTTTGGCTTTGGAAAGAGGATGGAAAGGATTACTCTGCCAAGAAATATTATACCTTCTTGCATAAGCACATTGTGTCAAACCCAATATTGTCCTGGATTTGGGCTAGTTGTTGCACCTTGAGGATCAAGTTCTTTGCTTGCATGTTGATTATGGATCGGTTGAACACACAAGATATGCTGGAGAGAAGGCACTGGAATGTCTCTGACTCAAATTTGTGTGTGTTGTGTCCCACGCACACCAAGGAGGACAGGGATCATCTTTTTTTCTAGTGTAACTTTAGTTGCAGGGTCTGGAACTACCTTCAAATCAGCTGGCCTGCTGGAGATGAAATGACTGCCATTGCTTACCAAGCTAGAAGGGATTTTGCAAGGCCTTTCTTCTCTGAAGTTGTTTTTCTAGCTTGCTGGAATATCTGGAATGTTAGAAATGATAGGGTTTTCAGGAATATCACACCATCTTTTCGTAGGTGGAGAGCTTCTTTTGTTTTGGACGTTTCTCTTTTAGTTCATAGGATTAAACCTAAATTCAAAGATGATCTGATTAGATGGATCTCTTTTTTGCCTCCTTGAGGTTAGCTTTTTAACCTTGCCTTTTATTTTCTTTTAGGGTCTCCCTGACCTTGTAATTACTGCACATATGTATTTTTGTTTAGGAGTAATAAAAATGCTGTGGGGCCAAAGCCCTACAGTTTCAGGTCAAAAAAACAAACCAGGTAAGCAAAGAAGCTTTTCAAAACATACCTGTTGTGCCACCGGAGTTTCAGTTGGATCCTACAAACTTGAATGTTAGCAACCATAAATAAAGTGTTGCAAGAGCCACAAGAAACTAACATAAAACTAGTAAAGTTAACTAGTTTTGGCAACGTATTTAATTACACATGAACTAGTAAAACTAACAAGTTTTTGGCAACGTATTAACATAACAAGTCGATACCATTTACCAGCAACACAGACATCTGTAAATTTCTTTATGTAAGAAACACAGACTTGAGAAAAACATATCTACTTCTAGAGTCGTTTTTCGATGAACATGCAAACATTACTAGTGCTACAAGTCATAACAACAAACCATTTAAACAAACAGGGTATCAGAAGGTAAATTACACATGAATTTTGCTACACCCTAGAAGTAGATATGACCATCTATCTACGTGCTTAATGTAACGCCCCGGATTCGATGCGCCAGGTGTCCGCCAGTTATTCACCATCGTTGCCATGTCATTTGCTTGCGTGTTGCACTTTGCCATGTCATCATCTGCATTTCTTATCATGTCATCATGTGCATCTCATTTTGCATACATGTTCGTCTCATGCACCCGAGCATTTTCCCCGTTGTCCGTTTTGCAATCCGGCACTCCTATGTCATCCGGTGTCCCCTTTTTGCCTCCTCTATTGTGCGGGTGTTAAACGTTATCGGAATGGACCGAGGTTTGCCAAGCGGCCTTGGTATACCACCGGTAGACCGCCTGTCAAGTTTCGTGCCATTTGGAGGTCGTTTGATACTCCAACGGTTAACCGGGTAACCATAAAAGCCCTCTTTGTGTTGCAGCCCAACACCCCTTCCAAAGTGGCCCAAAACCCATCTAACTCCCCTCCATGCTCTCGGTCGTTCGATCATGATCGTGTGGGCGAAAACCGTGCCTCTTTTGGACTCTCCTAGCTCCCTCTACCTATAAAAACGTGTTCCCCTCTCTATTTTCGGATCAATTTCCCCCCGAAACCCTAGCCCCGCGCCTCCGGGCCCCCGCGCCGAGCGCCGCCGCCCTCCGCCGTCCTCGCCGGCGCCGCCCGCCGCCCGCCGGCGCTGCCCGCCGCGCCCCCGCGTCCGCGCCCGTCCGTCGCCCGTGCTCCGCCCGTCGCCGCCGCGGCATCCCGCCGCCCCGCTGCCGCCCCTCGCTGGCCGGCGCGGCCCCGAGCGCCCCGCGCTGCCGCCCCTCGCCGGCCGCGACCTCCGGCGAGTCCGGCCCTCGCCCCGCGCCTCCTCTCCTTCGCCCCGGCCAGATCCGGCCACGGGAGGGCCGGATCCAGCCGTCCCCTCCTCCGGCGAGCTTCCCCGACCTCGCCGTCCGCCTCTCCTCCAACTCCGGCGAAGTTCCCGCGAGATCCACCGCCGCGTTGACTTTCCCCCGAGGTCCATTTTCGTCTAAGTCCCATAATATTTTGCATTATCATGCCCTGTTCATCGCATCATAACACTGTGCATACTGCTCCGTTTCGTGCGTGTAATATGTCAAATTGTTCGTCTCGACGAGTAATTCATTTCATTCCATTGCATCATTTTCATTTGAGCTCATCTTGATGCCCTAAATGCTGTTGGAAGAGTGCATGTTGCTGCTAATCTGCTGGAACTGTTATAACTTGCTGTTTTGTCATTTTTGCCATGTTTGATGTGTGCATCCTATGAGGTTGATGTCTACATGTGTTTTGATCTATGACATGCCATCTTTCCAAAGGTGCTATCCATGTATTTTTGTGATTTGTGTGCTGAGTGCATCGAGCTTGCTAAGGAGGATACTTGCTGTTGCTGATTTTAGTCCCTGTTTTGCTGTTATTTTTATGCCATGTAAACTTGATGCTACAGAGAGATCCATGCTTATTTTGAGATACTTCAGTAAGGATGTTTTGAACATATGGTTATGCTCTATCCATTCATGCCCCTGGTTTCATTTATAGCTTGCTGTAGATTGTTCATATCTTGCTCCAAAGTTGCTAAATGATGTTGCTGTCAGCCTGTTAACATTAAGTTCAATGTTTCCATGATTGCTTGCTAGTGATCCATGCACCCTATGACCTTGCTCTTGCCATGTATAGCTTCACAAACATGTCTTCTTACTGTTGGTTGCCTTTCCATGCCATGTATTGCTCTGTGGCGAGTGGTTCAAGCCCACCAACATGCCTACTTATTGTTGTTCCTGCCATGTATGAATCTGTCATATAACTTGCCATGTTTACATGGGTGCCATCATATTTTCCGTGCCCTTTTGGCTCTTGGTCAGTAAGGGACTTTTGTTCTATGCATTTAGTAGTGTCAGGACATGCCTTTGTTTGCCATGATAAGTTCTTGTAACATGTTGTTTGATAGCTCTAAACATTGCAACCTGATGTTATTTCTGCTAAAGTCTGAAACTGTTATTATATGCAATCTTCCCATGTCCTTTTGAGCATGTTCTAGTGATTTCTGGAGATAGCTTAGTGTTCTTGTTTTGTTATGCTTTACTTGTACTTGATGCCCATGCCTTTTGTTCTTATGTTGAGGTGCTGTAGCATGTTGTTTTGGTGCTTGCAATATGCCTAGTTGCTGTTTTGGACAGATTGTTGTCATATTTTGTATAGAGTGTATGTGTTGAACCGTTGCTCCATTTTGAGTGTGCTCTATATGAAACTTGCTTGATTTTGCATGTAGTTTCATATTATCATGTTGCATCCTTGTTTTGAGGTGTTTGCTTGATGTTTGTATGCATTTTGCATCAATGCCATGTTTAACTTGTATTGCTCATATCTTCTAGGCCATAGCTCCGAATCTAATGAACTTTATATGTAACTTGACTAGAATTTCGTGTAGATCATCTTGGTGCATCTTAACTTGCTGTTTAACAACTTGAACATAAGGTTCATTCAGTTCTGGACCAATTTCTAAATTTGCATATGAGGACTTACCGGAATTGTTATATGTTGTTCCCGGCCTCATTTAAACTTGCCTTGATGTGTTGTTCTCGTTTGCATCGTCTTTTGCCATGAGTAGCTTCATGTAGTCTTGTCTTGCATCATGCTTGTTGTGCATCATGTCTTGTCCATGTGTGGTGTGTTTACCATGTTGTGTGCTTCTTCTCGATAGTTCCCGTTTCGTTGCGATCATGAGGATGCGTTCGTCTACGTGTGGTTCGTCTTCGTGGCTTCATCTTCTTCATGGACTCATTCTTCTTCCTTGCGGGATTTCAGGCAAGATGACCGCTACCCTGGATCTCACTACTATCATTGCTATGCTAGTTGCTTCGTTCTATCGCTATGCTACGTTACCTATCATCTGCTCTTCAAGCCTCCCAAATTGCCATGAACCTCTAACCTTTGACACCATTCCTAGCAAACCATTGCTTGGCTATGTTACCTCTTTGCTCAGCCCCTCTTTTAGCGTTGTTAGTTGCAGGTGAAGTTGAAGATTGCTCCATGGTGGACAGGGTTTATGTTGGGATATCACAATATCTCTTATATTATTAATGCATCTATATATTTGGTAAAGGGTGGAAGGCTCGGCCTTATGCCTGGTGTTTTGTTCCACTCTTTCCGCCCTAGTTTCCGTCATACCGGTGTTATGTTCCCGGATTTTGCGTTCCTAACGTGGTCGGGTGATTTATGGGACCCCCTTGACAGTTCGCTTTGAATAAAACTCCTCCAACAAGGCCCAACCTTGGTTTTACCATTTGCCTCACCACCACCTACCTTTCCCTTGGGAGTAATTAACCCAAGGGTCATCTTTATTATAGCCCCCCCGGGCCAATGCTTGTCTAAGTGTTGGTCCAAACTAGAGCACCGTGCAAGACCATCCCTTGGCAACTTGGGTTACGTCGGTACCTGTACGCTTCGCTTATCCGGTGTTGCCCTGAGAACGAGATATGTGAAGCTCCTATCGGGATGTCGGCGCATCGCGCGGTCTTGCTGGTCTTGTTTTACCATTGTCGAAATGTCTTGTAAACCGGGATTCCGAGACTGATCGGGTCTTCCTGGGAGAAGGAATATCCTTCGTTGATCGCGAGAGCTTATCATGGGCTAAGTTGGGACACCCCTGCAGGGTATAAACTTTCGAGAGCCGTGCCCGTGGTTATGTGGCAGATGGGAATTTGTTAATGTCCGGTTGTAGATAACTTGACACCAGATCCGAATTAAAACGCATCAACCGCGTGTGTAGTCGTGATGGTCTCTTCTCGGCGGATTCCGGGAAGTGAACACGGTTTCTGTGTTATGATTGATGTAAGTAGGAGTTCAGGATCACCTCTTGATCGTTACTAGTTGACGATCGTTCCTTTGCTTCTCTTCTCGCTCTTATTTGCGTATGTTAGCCACCATACTTGCTTAGCCGCTGCTGCAACCTCACCACTTTACCCCTTCCTTTCCCATTAAGCTTTGCTAGTCTTGATACCCATGGTAATGGGATTGCTGAGTCCTCCTGGCTCACAGATTACTACAACAACAGTTCAGGTACAGGTTATGCGATGATCATGACGCGAGAGCGATGTTTGCTTGTTTTGGAGTTCTTCTTCTGCTTCTTCTTCGATCAGGGGATAGGTTCCAGGTCGGCAGCCTGGGCTAGTAGGGTGGATGTCGTTTGAGCTTCTGTTTGTGTTTCATCCGTAGTCGGATGTTGCTCTTATGTATGATGATGTTGTATTCGTGTGGCATGGTATGCCTCTTGTATGTATCCCTACCTATTATGCAATGTTGATGTAATAATATCCACCTTGCAAAAGCGTTTCAATATGCGGGTCTATCCTTGGTGGGACCTTCGAGTTCCTTTTGGATAGGGTCGCATATTGGGCGTGACAAGTTGGTATCAGAGCCTCGACCGACCCTAGGAGCCCCCTTGATTGATCGTGTAGTTTGGCCGTTGTTGAGTCTAGAAGAAAACTGTTTTCGAAGTCTAGTTATATCGGAGAGTAGGAATTCTTTTTACTTCTCAGCCCCTTCGTCGTTCTGGTGAAGAACCTTGACGTAGGTGTTTTGAATTACTCCTCTTCCCGTTCAAATTTTTCTTTAGGATCACGTGGTTAGTTTCGTGAGTTGTCCATCCTCTTTTATCCGGTGCATCTCTCGTCAAGTTGATTCGAACCTCTTTGTCTTTGGGAGATCAATCCTCAGCTTTTTTCGATCGATGTTGTTTCTCTGTTCGAAGTTGTCCTTGTTTTTCCCACCCACCCACCCCTTTTTCTTCTCGGAGCCGGAGTCCGTAATCGAGTATCCATCCTACTCGTGTGAAGCTTTTGCATTCTTTCAACCGGTGCTTCTTTTCAAGATATTCGTCGATTCCCCTTCCAGTTGCCTGTGTTTTACCGCCCTCCCACCCTCTTCTTCCTGGAGCTTGAATCTCTTTTGAGCATTAATTTCATTCGTGCGGAGCCTCTTCAGTCTTCCCTCAATTATTTCAACCGGTGAATTCTCGTCTCGTTCGTCATTATTCATCCCTTTCTTTTTCCGGTGAACTCAATTCAAGTTTTTCGGTAGTGATTACATTCTTTTCCTTGGATCAAGTGTTCTCCTTGCTCGTTTGCCTCTCGCCATTCAATCATTCCGGAGTTCGGAAGACATCTCAGGAGTTTCGTCTATGTTCCAATTAATTTGAGGTCGCCATCTCATTCAAATATCTCAATTGTTCTAGTGCATCGTCTATCTGTTCAACAATTCTTTCCAATGGTGTTTTTCTTTAGTGGGCCCTAACCCACAGGCCTTTTCCCAGGATCTTACCTGACTCTTCTGATTCCCCTGGAGTCATTCATAATTCTTTTCAAGTGTGACGTAAGAATGAATTCCATCAGTCACAGGCCTTCCCCAAGATCGCTTTAAAATTCTTTTCATGGTTTCCTCAACCTTTTCGTTTTTCATTCTACCGGAGTATCTCAGTAATTTTGGTGGTGTTTCTCGTCATCATTTGAAGACCGAAGAAGAGTTTTTCCTCTAAATCTTACCCGTTCTCCCGAAGATTCGTGGTAGTAGCTTCATGTTGTCCTCTCGAATTATTCCGTTTGTCAGATATTCTTTCTTACCCATCCGGAGTAGTTCAGAAGTTGCTTTTTTCCGTTTCTTTTCACCGGAGGCCATCGTTCCAGAAGAATTCTTCGTCCTCACATTCCAGTTATCATTCTCTATTTATCCCGGTGCTTCGTTCAAGTGTTCTTTAATCAGCTCATGATCTCTTTGTTCTTTTGCATCTAAATCCTCTCTAGCATATTTGTTCTTCTAATTCTTCCCGGTGATTCAGTCTCTTTCATCAGTCATTTTCGAATTCTTACGGTGGTTCGTTCAAAATTCTTTTTCTTTGGTTATCATATCAATTCATTCGTTCTTTTCAATCCTACCAGCGGTTCATGAAGACCTTCTCAAGTTTGCGATATGTCACTTGTCAATCCTTTTCAAGAAGAATAAGTAGTATGCAAAATCCATTGCTTGTCATCAATTTAATTTGATGAAGGATAAGCATACAATATATCTTATTCTTATTTCCTCCAAGTGTGTAATCCCCTCCTTCAGAGTTTGTTTGTGATGGATAAATTCTAGTTCCAAGTGTTTTCATCTTTTATTTTCCGCAGTTCAAATTTCCTCGGCCATCTCGTTGGAACCTTCATCTAAATCATCGCAAGGCTCATCTTATTCTTTCTTCCTTCATTCTATCTCACCATCCTTTTGTCACCGGAGTTCTTCATGGTGATTCTTCATGATTTAATTCATTTTTCAAGAGTTCATCAAGAATTTGGTTGGTGGAGTCCAAGTTTCTTTCCTCCCCGCATCTCGAAGTGCAATTAAATCTCTGTATTCTTTTGAAGTGGAGTTTTGCATTTCTTCGTTCTTCTAAGCTATCCAATCATTTCCGTTTGTGGCCGTTTATCACCTTATGATCTTGAGATGTTACCTATAAGACCACAACAAGCGTATTCTTTTCGTTGTTGATTTTCTCAACAACTCCGTTCAATTCTTCCTTCTAAATATGCTTTCAATTTCATTCGTGGCACAAGTTTTCATTTTTTCTTCTCCGTTCTTTTCATTCAATTCTTCCGGAGGCATTGCATTGTTCATCTCGTCAACTGCCATCCCATCTTGTGAAGGTCGTGTTCTAATCCTTCCATTTTCAACCGGAGTGCTGCCTAAATCCTTTCAGTCTTATTCGTTCTTATCTCGTTCTAACCGGAGTGGTTTCATAGTCTATCCGATTCCGTGAGCTTTCGATTCTCGTCATTCTCGTCGTTCCTCTCTTCTTCTCGAGTGCTATTGATTCTTTGCTTCTTCTCTTGAGTTCTTGTTTCACCTCGTCCCTTTTCCGTTCCGTCTCGGTCCTAAGATCTCGGGACGAGATCTCTTGTTAGTGGAGGAGTGTTGTAACGCCCCGAATTCGATGCGCCAGGTGTCCACCAGTTATTTGCCGTCGGTGCCATGTCATTTGCTTGCGTGTTGCACTTTGCCATGTCATCATCTGCATTTCTTATCATGTCATCATGTGCATCTCATTTTGCATACATGTTCGTCTCATGCATCCGAGCATTTTCCCCGTTGTCCTTTTTGCAATCCGGCACTCCTATGTCATCCGGCATCCCCTTTTTGCCTCTTCTATTGTGCGGGTGTTAAACGTTATCGGAATGGACCGAGGTTTGCCAAGCGGCCTTGGTATACCATCGGTAGACCGCTTGTCAAGTTTCGTGCCATTTGGAGGTCGTTTGATACTCCAACGGTTAACCGGGTAATTGTAAAAGCCCTCTTTGTGTTGCAGCCCAACACCCCTTCCAAAGTGGCCGAAAACCCATCTAACTCCCCTCCATGCTCTCGGTCGTTCGATCACGATCGTGTGGGCGAAAACCGTGCCTCATTTGGACTCTCCTAGCTCCCTCTACCTATAAAAACGTGTTCCCCTCTCTATTTTCGGATCAATTTCCCCCCGAAACCCTAGCCCCGCGCCTCCCGGCCCTCGCGCCGAGCGCCGCCGCCCTCCGCCGTCCTCGC
>NC_041385.1:209163509-209181967 GCF_002162155.2 Triticum dicoccoides | reverse complement strand
CCCGAGCGCCCCGCGCTGCCGCCCCTCGCCGGCCGCGACCTCCGGCGAGTCCGGCCCTCGCCCCGCGCCTCCTCTCCTTCGCCCCTGCCAGATCTGGCCACGGGAGGGCCGGATCCAGCCGTCCCCTCCTCCGGCGAGCTTCCCCGACCTTGCCGTCCGCCTCTCCTCCAACTCCGGTGAAGTTCCGGCGAGATCCACCGCCGCGTTGACTTCCCCGAGGTCCATTTTCGTCTAAGTCCTGTAATATTTTGCATTATCATGCCCTGTTCATCGCATCATAACACTGTGCATACTGCTCCGTTTCGTGCGTGTAATATGTCAAATTGTTCGACTCGACGAGTAATTCATTTCATTCCATTGCATCATTTTAATTTGAGCTCATCTTGATGCCCTAAATGCTGTTGGAAGAGTGCATGTTGCTGCTAATCTGCTGGAACTGTTATAACTTGCTGCTTTGTCATTTTTGCCATGTTTGATGTGTGCATCCTGTGAGGTTGATGTCTACATGTGCTTTGATCTATGACATGCCATATTTCCAGAGGTGCTATCCATGTATTTTTGTGATTTGTGTGCTGAGTGCATCGAGCTTGCTAAGTAGGGTACTTGCTGCTGCTGATTTCAGTCCCTGTTCTGCTGTTATTTTTATGCCATGTAAACTTGATGCTACAGAGAGATCCATGCTTATTTTGAGATACTTCAGTAAGGATGGTTTGAACATATGGTTATGCTCTATCCATTCATGCCCCTGGTTGCATTTATAGCTTGCTGTAGATTTTTCATATCTTGCTCCAAAGTTGCTAAATGATGTTGCTATCAGCCTGTTAACATTAAGTTCAATGTTTCCATGATTGCTTGCTAGTGATCCATGCACGCTATGACCTTGCTCTTGCCATGTATAGCTTCACAAACATGTATTCTTACTGTTGGTTGCCTTTCCATGACATGTATTGCTCTGTGGTGAGTGGTTCAAGCTCACCAACATGCCTACTTATTGTTGTTCCTGCCATGTATGAATCTGTCATATAACTTGCCATGTTTACATGGGTGCCATCATATTTTCCGTGCCCTTTTGGCTCTTGGTCAGTAAGGGACTTTTGTTCTATGCATTTAGTAGTGTCATGCCATGCCTTTGTTTGCCATGATAAGTTCCTGTAACATGTTGTTTGATAGCTCTAAACATTGCAACCTGATGTTATTTCTGCTAAAGTCTGAAACTGTTATTATTTGCAATCTTCCCATGTCCTTTTGAGCATGTTCTAGTGATTTCTGGAGATTGCTCAGTGTTCATGTTTTGTTATGCTTTACCTGTACTTGATGCCCATGCCTTTTGTTCTTATGTTGAGGTGCTGTAGAATGTTGTTTTGGTGCTTGCAATATGCCTAGTTGCTGTTTTGGACAGATTGTTGTCATATTTTGTATGGAGTGTATGTGTTGAACCGTTGCTCCGTTTTGAGTGTGCTCTATATGAAACTTGCTTGATTTTGCATGTAGTTTCATATTATCATGTTGCATCCTTGTTTTGAGGTGTTTGCTTGATGTTTGTATGCATTTTGCATCAATGCCATGTTTAACTTGTATTGCTCATATCTTCTAGGCCGTAGCTCCGAATCTAATGAACTTTATATGTAACTTGACTAAAATTTCATGTAGATCATCTTGGTGCATCTTAACTTGCTGTTTAACAACTTGAACATAAAGTTCATTCAGTTCCGGACCAATTTCTAAATTTGCATATGAGGACTTACCGGAATTGTTATATGTTGTTCCCGGCCTCATTTAAACTTGCCTTGATGTGTTGTTCTTGTTTGCATCGTATTTTGCCATGAGTAGCTTCATGTAGTCTTGTCTTGCATCATGGTTGTTGTGCATCATGTCTTGTCCATGTGTGGTGTGTTTACCATGTTGTGTGCTTCTTCTCGATAGTTCCCGTTTCGTTGCGATCGTGAGGATGCGTTCGTCTACGTGTGGTTCGTCTTCGTGGCTTCATCTTCTTCATGGACTCGTTCTTCTTCCTTGCGGGATTTCAGGCAAGATGACCGCTACCCTGGATCTCACTACTATCATTGCTATGCTAGTTGTTTCGTTCTATCGCTATGCCGCGTTACCTATCATTTGCTCTTCAAGCCTCCCAAATTGCCATGAACCTCTAACCTTTGACACCATTCCTAGCAAACCATTGCTTGGCTATGTTACCGCTTTGCTCAGCCCCTCTTATAGCATTGTTAGTTGCAGGTGAAGTTGAAGATTGCTCCATGGTGGACAGGGTTTATGTTGGGATATCACAATATCTCTTATATTATTAATGCATCTATATATTTGGTAAAGGGTGGAAGGCTCGGCCTTATGCCTGGTGTTTTGTTCCACTCTTGCCGCCCTAGTTTCCGTCATACCGGTGTTATGTTCCCGGATTTTGTGTTCCTAATGCGGTCGGGTGATTTATGGGACCCCCTTGACAGTTCGCTTTGCGTAAAACTCCTCCAGCAAGGCCCAACCTTGGTTTTACCATTTGCCTCACCACCACCTACCTTTCCCTTGGGAGTAATTAACCCAAGGGTCATCTTTATTATAGCCCCCCGGGCCAATGCTTGTCTAAGTGTTGGTCCAAACTAGAGCACCGTGCGGGACCATCCCTTGGCAACTTGGGTTACGTCGGTACCTGTACGCTTCGCTTATCCGGTGTTGCCCTGAGAACAAGATATGTGCAGTTCCTATCGGGATGTCGGCGCATCGCGCGGTCTTGCTGGTCTTGTTTTACCATTGTCGAAATGTCTTGTAAACCGGGATTCCGAGACTGATCGGGTCTTCCTGGGAGAAGGAATATCCTTCGTTGATCGCGAGAGCTTATCATGGGCTAAGTTGGGACACCCCTGCAGGGTATAAACTTTCGAG
Source organism: Triticum dicoccoides (assembly GCF_002162155.2). Lineage (NCBI taxonomy): Eukaryota > Viridiplantae > Streptophyta > Magnoliopsida > Poales > Poaceae > Triticum > Triticum dicoccoides. The sequence goes on along the minus strand of NC_041385.1, from coordinate 209,179,078 downwards.
AGCCGTGCCCGCGGTTATGTGGCAGATGGGAATTTGCTAATGTCCGGTTGTAGATAACTTGACACCACATCCGAATTAAAACGCATCAACCGCGTGTGTAGCCGTGATGGTCTCTTCTCGGCAGAGTCCGGAAAGTGAACACGGTTTCTGTGTTATGATTGACGTAAGTAGGAGTTCAGGATCACCTCTTGATCATTACTAGTTGACGACCGTTCCTTTGCTTCTCTTCTCGCTCTTATTTGCGTATGTTAGCCACCATACTTGCTTAGCCGCTGCTGCAACCTCACCACTTTACCCCTTCCTCTCCCATTAAGCTTTGCTAGTCTTGATACCCATGGTAATGGGATTGCTGAGTCCTCGTGGCTCACAGATTACTACAACAACAGTTGCAGGTGTAGGTTATGCGATGATCATGACGCGAGAGTGATGTTTGCTTGTTTTGGAGTTCTTCTGCTTCTTCTTCGATCAGGGGATAGGTTCCAGGTCGGCAGCCTGGGCTAGTAGGGTGGATGTCGTTTGAGCTTCTGTTTGTGTTTCATCTGTAGTCGGATGTTGCTCTTATGTATGATGATGTTGTATTCGTGTGGCATGGTATGCCTCTTGTATGTATCCCTACCTATTATGTAATGTTGATGTAATGATATCCACCTTGCAAAAGCGTTTCAATATGCGGGTCTATCCTTGGTGGGACCTTCGAGTTCCTTTTGGATAGGGTCGCATATTGGGCGTGACACTTAAGTAGCTATTTAAGTTCAGGAAAACATGCAATTCTATAAATAGTAAGTATCAAACACATAGATAGGTGCAGTCTATAATAGGATTAACAGACTATGTCATTATGTAATTAGTAGCAAACTAGATTAAGCCAAGAAACGTAATTTGAACAATTTTGCAATTACTGGCTATCTAAAATTCCGAGAAGTAGGTAACGAAACTTATGCTAGCTCTTTGTACATTCACACTACTCTTTTTTCACTTACAAGGTTCTAAGAAGGAGTCCATGGCATCAATTGCTTGGTACACAGTCTCAATACTTCTTTTTCCCACACTGCATTGGTAAGTCGAATGGTTAATCTGATAAGATGGTGCGTCCTTAATACATTATATAAGGACGGGTTGTCAGACTAGTTGTAGCAACACACATCACACTGGCTTTTACTGTATATTTCATGCGATTACATTTGGCATCGAGATCTAAGCAATCTACAATAGGATGAAAAGACTGGTATCATTATCATTATTGGCCAACTCAGTTCATAAAAAACAAGCAATTCAACCATTCCGTGGGTAAATCAAAAGCGCCACTGGAATATTTTTCACTACTCCAATCATACACGCGAAAAGGGGCGGCGCCACCATAGGGGCTGGTATGGGCGGCCGCCTCGGGTGGCTGGAAAGTGCGCACCTAGTTTGAGTCATCCAGGTTGGCCCAGGCTAGTTTTGTTTGTCCCAGCGCACGAGCAAGCAATGTAAAAATGAAGAAAAACATTTCAATTTGGATGGGCCAATAATGTAAGTGCAAGGCAGACCCAATAGTAGGCTCACGGCCCAAACGAGCACCTCCCATATCGATCAGCAACACGAAAAATCCCAATTCATTCGCTCCAGCCTCCAGTCTGGTTCGCTCCTTACCTAGCCGCCGCTGGACAGACCGACAAAGCTCTTCCTCGTGCCCTCATTGGACGTCGGTCGTCGGGCTTCAAACGAATGGAAGGATAGGAAGATGAAGATCCAACCCTGGGTGTAGCCTGCATGGGAGGCAGCGGCGGCAGCACGAGCATGGCATTGAGCTTGCACAAACAAACAGCCGCAGCTTGCAAGAGCAGCATGTGCAACATGTAGGTACATCACATCCCTGATTATATCTAATTTAACTATTCAATTTCTGGCCAATAGTTAAACCTGATGGTGTTGTAAAACTGCTTATACGTAGGGAATCTATAAGGAAATGAAACCAATTTCTGCTTATTTTATAACTCCCCCAATCAATATTGAACTGACTGAACCTGATGTGTCTAATCAAGTTTCTGGTGCAGACATACAAGCTCATGTTGTTTTTGAGCCTGAAATGTCTAATGAACAGACTGCTAATGAAGGATTTGATGCAAACATTTTACATGCTCCTGGTGATGAACATATAGTGTCTAATGAGGGATCTAATGCAAGCATTTTGCAAGTTCCCATTGAAGGATTTAGTGTCTAATGATGATATGCTATGTTGAGGGAGAGAGAGAGAGATTTGCAGGAATTGATGACAAGGAAATTATAGTACAGTTTCATGGCTTGAGGAAACATCGAGGCCATCTACCACAACGTCCCCATATCATGACAACCTAGCATAAATACTTTTCTTATCTGTTGCTTTAAACTATTGGCATACTTGTGCAAGATAGATATATTGATATGCAGTTTGCACACTGATTATAGGTGCAATTAGACTTGGATATTTACGGCCAGAGAACGAATAATTCAAGCAGGTACAATCCATGTTTGTAGTCCTTGTCCACCATGTTGTGTTTTGTGTTTTTTGGTGCTTACATCATCTAGTTTTTTATAATCTGAAACTACTTTGGATCATTAGCTGGTTTTCAAAGTGCATGCAGCTTCACATTTCCCAAGTTATGTTGATTTCTAGAGTGCAAGTGCCTTCGTATTTTTAAGTTAAATTTTCGCCCCTGTTAACTTGATTTTGTGGATCCACCACTGTACACAAATCATACACGCAGGCCAGTATGAATTAAATGAAATGCATGGACTTACGCTAGCTCGTTGTATAGGCTCACTGCAGCTCTGCTTGCGCTTGAGATGTTCCATGTACAAGTCCATGTTACCGTTTGCTTGGATGTGCAGGCCTTGTGCTCCTTCCACCCTACTCTACATTTTTGGCATGGCGAATGGTTGATCAAATGAGAGGAATCGACCTTGATGTTGTAGCGGAGGATAGGTACTTACAAGGTTATACCGGCGTGCAAGATGTGTACCAGATCCCGTAGCGCCGTCATGCTTCGCTAAAAAAAGTTTTTGCTTATTTCAGATGATATCTCTAGAAGAAATAAGAGTTAAAGTCAGAGTTGCATTGGCGTGTAAGCTAAGAGAGCAGTAAAAGGGTATCCAAACATCGTTGGAATAGTGCACATGGGAGTGATACGTGGATACCTAGTTCGGGCCGGCGTTTTGGGCATGCAGGCCTAGATTGCGGGTCACTTCAGATCCTTTGAGGGTGATGCGCTGGCGTTGGCTGGCAGCGTACGGATGCAGGTCTTAAGCGGCAATGGAGCGCTACGATGCGGTGGACGAGGCCGTTGGTGAAGCACCAATGCCCTCGGGGGTGGAGGTGCAACGATGTGCTCGGTGAAGTAGCCCTGGTGAGGTGGGAGACGACATCGGTGAAGCACACCTGATGCAATGGAAGTCAGTGTCTGTGAGGAACGTCATCTTCGGCGGCCGACGTTATCGGTGGACCACCCAGTGCGGTGGACGAGGGCATAGATGAGGTAGCTCCGGTGCGGTGGTGAAGCATGGTTGTCGTCTTCGTCGTTGTCTGATACAGAGGTGGGGAAAGAGACGAGACGAGGGGCGATTCGAATTTTGCTCGGGTTGTCGGCAAATTAGGGATTTCAGCACTCTGGGTGCGGAAGGGGACGAGGGAGAAGGGAGATTTTGCAGGGCTGGAATTGGGGCCGCCAGATATTTCAATCCGAAACATGGAAGCGCAAAGTTTTTTGCCGTTGTTCTTTTTTTTTTATGTGGGGGTGTACGACACACGCGACCACCACGACACGACCCTAGTCTTCCTGGTGCGCCTACATTTGAGAATGCAAACAAATCTTCTTCCATTGGCAAACGAATTGTATGTATTACCATGCCTGTGTTTTCCTTGCAAATAATTAGTCCTTTGAAATGAGATACTAAAAATTAATTAATGAGGAGTTCTTTGAATTAGAGTGTGTTTGTCACATAGCGATCTCCAATTGGATTTTGCATTTCACGGTATCCACGCTACTTTTTAATACAAATTAATATGTATAAGATGAACACTATGCTAGTGAGAAAACTTTGGACGGACTCAAGCATATGACCACAACACATACAAAATACCACAACAATTGAGTCAATATTAGTGCATCAACTTTTCCAAACCTAGTATGGCACGAATTCGAAATAATTACGGAAGCCATATGCATGGTCCTCAATTCAAATATTACAATGTACACTAAATTGAAATGTCAATATTAAGTCTAGTACTATCTACATTCAAATGTTGTTTCTAGGTCCCCCCTCGGCACACGCGATAAATACTTCCTCTATCGATTAATCTTCCTCTCCTAACCACTTTACAAAGCTATTGGTTTTCGACACGCTCATTCTTTATCTCCATGTTTCTATCTCTAACTCTCTCAAATACACAACCCCCTTTTCCCACTCTGGCAACAAACACTACAATAAAAAGACACATCCGTGACATTTTGGGACGAACGATTTTTTTTTCATGCTTATGACACTTCTATGATAATAATTGTGACAAAACCTGGTATCATCATAGATTTGATGGGATCCTACTTCTATGACAAAAAATCATGACAGAAAGTGGGCTTTTCGTCCTGGGCGGGCGGAGATGCACCTACATGACATTCTTTGGGCCGTCCATGATGGAAAAAAATCATCGTAGAAGCGAGGGTGAGGAAAATTTCGGGGAGTTCCTGGTTACGGTGGGTGGTCGGGGTCGAGTGATGCATGGAGGGATTGCGCGTTTCTCTCGTACACGTACTCGCATGTGTGCGAGACGTTGGGCTCTAACTGAACCCGAGCGAGGCGTTCGCTTACTGAACCCGAGCGATTACACTAGCTATATTACTGAACCCGATCGATCGATCCCTTGGCTGTTAACTGAACCCAAGCGATTCCTTCGCCACTGCTGCTAACTGAACCCAAGCGATCGATCCTGTTGCTGCCTCTTGATGAACAATGAACGTGGGGGTTGCGGTTGAACGAGTCAAGACGTACGTGGTTGGGGTTGGATGAACAGTTCCCGATGGGGGTTGGATGAACAGGACCCCGTGGTAGTATATAGGCCGTTGCCGCTAGATGAACATGACCCCGAGAGGAGGCCGCCATAGCCGAGCTGGTTGGGGGTGGATGAACAGGACCCCGTGGAGGGCTGGTTGAACAGTAGCCAGTGGAGGGCTGGATGAACCGTAGCCCGTGGATGAACAATAGCTGGTGGAGGTAGGAGGAAGATGCGGTGGATGAACAGTGCAGGTGGAGGCTGAAGCAAGTCAACGGTGGGTGGACAGTAGCCCGTGGAGTCCTATTTTGTGGTACGCCACACCCCTGCCGATGAACAGGACCCCTGTTTCGACCGTAGCACTCCAATACAAGTCTGTTTCCTCCGTTTTGCGGTATGCCACACCTCTCCCGATGAACAAGACCCCCATTTCGACCATAGCGCTCCAACACAAGTCCGTTTCCTCCGTTTTGCGGTAGGCCACACCCCTCCCGATCAACAGGATGCCGTTTCGACCGTAGCCAGTCGAACAGAAGGCCGTTTCCTCCATACCGCGGTATGCTAGACCCTGTTTCGGCTGTTTTGTCCAAGCCGGTTGACTCCCGTTGAACAGGAAGCATTTCGACCCAGTCTGTTGCCTCCCGATGAACATTACGCTGTTTCTCCATTCTGACCTAGCCGGTTGGCTGCCCGATGAACATGATGTCGTTCTGCTGTCCATTGCCTCTCCATGTACATGAGCCCTTGCTGTACGTATGCGCGAGTACGCGTTTGAGACCCTGCCCGTATGTACGTACGTGGCCATATTTTTGGCATATGGTTATACGTACGTGTACACAGTGTAGAAGGGACTGCCTGAACTACTTCGTCGGGGGCTCTACTACTACATGTGTCGTTGCTTGCTCGATCACGATTCATCGTTGCAGAGAGACCGATCGACGAGTATGTACGTACACGTTCGTGACAATGCTACATACGCTTCGACCAGGTGGGTCCCAACTTTCAATGAGGATAAGGACGCACTTCCTTGCGTGCGAAGTTATTGATGGTGGGTCCGAGCTATCAGGGGGAGGATTCATATTTTTTCACGCCTAATATGGAGGCACTTTCCTTGCGTCCGAAGATAGAGCTGGTGGGTCCTAGCTGTTAGGGGGAAAACATTTTTTTTCACAAAATACAACTAAGCCAAAATACAGAGGCCTTTCCGGTAGGTCCCTGCTATCAAGTGGAGGAATCATTATTTTGCACGTAATTAGGAGGCACTTCCTTGCTGCGGTCATGGACCCAACTGTCAGCCTCTCCACATACAGTCCTCTTCAGATGTAAGTCGTTCCTTGACCATGTTGACCACGCCGCGCCGAGAGCACCAAGGCGATGGACGACAGTGAGGCCTACGAAGGGAATGACCCGGAGCCGGGGAAGACTCGGCAGTTGTTTCCCACGCGGAGGGGTGTACGAGAGTTTACTAGTTGGGCTGTAGTGTGAGGCTGCCATCGCTGGAGAATAATAGTAGATTTGGGTGAGTACATGGATGGCCAAGCCAGTGATGGGAGTAGGGTGGGGCGATGAGGCCTACGCAGCAGCAGAGACGACCATAGGAGGCAGGAGCAGGTGGCACGACCGATGCTAGTTTGGGCGGTTGGAGCAAGAAGACGAGATGTTGAAGAAGCACTACGGCCATTGGATGGACATGGTACAATCAATGGAGCTAGAATCATTCATATTGACTAAGTTGACAAAGCCCTCCATCCGCGTCAACTTAGTAGGCCCACAAGTCAGCCTCCAACTATGGTGGGTTCCAGATAGCAGGGGGAGTATTCATTTTTTTGTGCATAATAAGGAGGCACTTCCTTACATGCGAAGATATAGCTGGTGGGTCCGAGCTGTCAGTGGAAGGAACGCATTTTTCGTGAAATATAGAGGCCCTTCCGGTGGGTCCCTGCTGTCAGGTGGAGGAATCATTATTTTGTGCGTAATAAGGAGGCACTTCCTTGCATGCGGCCTTGGATCCAGCTGTCAGCCTCTCCATGTACGGTCCTCTTCCGATGGATGTCGTTCGTTGACCACGTTGACCACGCCGCGCCGAGAGCACCAAGGTGGTGGACGATAGCGAGGCCTAGAAAGGGAACAACCCGGGGCCGAGGAAGACTCGGCAGTGGTTGCCCACGCGATGGGGAGTACGAGGGTTTACTGGTTTGGCTGTCGTTGCCGGAAAATAACAAGAGGTATGGGTGAGTAGAGGAATGGCATGGACAATGATGGAGTAGGGTGGGGCGGTGCGGCCTGTGCGGCAGCACAACCGACCACGGGAGGCAGGAGCAGGCAGTCCCACCAGCACTGGTTTGGGCGGCTAGAGCAGGAAGATCAGATATTGAAGAAGCATCGTCTCTGCTGCTAGAATCATTTGTGGACTAAGTTGACAAAGCCTTTCGTACACCTCAACCTAGTAGACCCACAAGTCTGCCTCCAAATCTGTCCCAAACAGCATACAACCCAAAATTTCTAGCCAGATTCAAATTAATTTAAAAACTAAACATACCTTAATTTAAGTCCAATGAAATTTTACCCGCACAAAAATAATGAAATTTAAAATATCAAAATCCCAAAGAAAAAAGTATTTTGGAACTAATTGCCTGTTTGTTGTATTTTTTCATTTTACAGCCCATTTCTTATTACCTATAGCCCATTTGCTGGGCAAACCCGAATGCATCCCTCCTCATCTTGAAAGATTTTCGGCCCAGCAGGGCGTAGAAAAGCACGTAGGCCTACATTTGTTATTCTACAAAAAACAAAATAGGTGGGCTAGGCATTTCTAGAAAGGAAAAAACTGGGCTGGTCATGTGGTAAACATATGAAATTAAAGCCTGGGCTTGACGGGCCACAGCTCCCGCATAACCCATTTGATACCCTTCTCCGTCCCAAAAACAAAACCAAAAAACTGCGCGCACTGCTGGGTCCCGAGTGTCTGCCGCTCCTTGTACAGTTATCTCGCTTATTGACTACGTTCACAGTGGTATGCAACCCAGATGTCAGGAAACCATCAGGAGGAACCCTTTTTTTCTTGTAATAAAGGAGGCACTTGCTTGCCTACTGCCATGATCCTGGTGTGTCCCTACTGTCATCCTCACCATGTACAGTCATCTCCTTATTCCTCTCAGTTGTTGACCATGTTAACAACACTGGAGGGCGGCGCCGCGGCGAGCGAACCAAGGTAGAGGACAATGGTGAGGCCTCGGATGGGAACGAACAGGAGCCGGGGAAGATGCACAGAGTTTTAGCTGCGATGTGGCCATGATGCATGGGCGGCAGCACAACCAGGCATGGGAGGCGGGAGCAGGCGGTCCCGCCGACGCTGGTTTGGCTTTGGCAACTGGAGGAAGAAGAGACTAAAGAAATACGACAAACATTGAATGTCAATCCAGCGGTCAAGGTTGGCATAATCGTTTGTTGACTAAGCCGACACCAAGTAGCATACTTTTTTATATATACGAAGAAAAGAAAAACTGGGCTCGTCCGCTAGATAACATTCCCGAAACTACACCGTTTGATCTTGCATCGCAACTAAAACTATGAGGAAAATGCGTTTGTTTGTCGTCCTCCTCCCAGGGAACGTTCGCCATATAAGTTACTAGCACCCTTGGTTTCCAACCGAGAGGCCTTGGGTTTGAGTCCCAGGAACCCTCAATTTTCTCCTTCTTCCTTCCTTGCAAAAAAAGAAAATCAAAAACTTGAGAAGGCGTACAGAACAAGCTAGTGTACCAGTAAAGAGACATTGCCGAGTTTTAGAAAAAAGAGAGATGTGCTCCTGTAGCTGGTTCGAATCCAAACCTAGACTATGACTATATATGGTTCTATGCTACTCTGCAAGTAATGAACTGACATATCCAACGTTCGCTTCTCCTCTTCTCTACTTACTCTGCCTAGCATCAGAAGGTCTGGCCGTAGCAACCATGTCCGCTGGCGGCTCGTCCACCTGCTCTTCAGCAGGCAACAACTAGATATGCGCCAAGTCGCCACCCGTACCATCGCCTGTGGGTCTCATCACACCCCCGCCGGCACACGCATCGCAGCCGGTTGCTCATCGCAACCCGCTGCCATTGGTGTGGTGCCACTGCTGCAAATCACGCAGAGTCATCCGTCATGTCTCAACCACAATCCTCAACCCTGGCCGAGTCTTCTACAAATGCGTGAATCATGGGGCAATAATATGTTTAAGTGTTGTTCCGCTACTTCCAGTTGCTGATTTTTTTAATAGTTTGGTTGATGATCTTCCAATTTGATTCTTGTAGAAAAGTGAAGATTTGTGTGATTTGTATTTCTGAGAAGTTGCTGATGTGGGGGAATGGGACTACGCTGATTATTTGGTTAGCTGAGGAATCCCAATACCAACAGGTTGGGGTGTTGGACAAGTAACTGAAGGAACGACAAAATAGGAAGATGCAGAGCAGAAGGTTAAAGATGCAGTTCCTCTAATCATGGCCAAGCAACAACTGCTGAACGACCTTGACAGCAATGAGGAGATGAAAGAGCTTGTGAAGATAATGGGGAAAATCGATGTGCTCTGTAGGATGATTGTCTCTTTATTTGCATTGTATGTAGCACTCGCGATGTATTCAATGGCTATGACATGAGTACTTTGCCGAAATAGTAATGAATGAAACCTGTTTAGCAGGCTAGGCATAGTGTTGTGAACATCTAATGATTTCTATAATGCAAATCGGGGAGTGTCCCCTTCTGATCATAAATAAATAAATACCAGAGGCCCTTTTACTAATAAATAAATAAATTAGTGGAGTCCCTGTCGGGTTAGCTTTGTTCCCATTCGAAGACGTAGAGCAAATTGCAGTCCAACAACAAACTATGTCATCAGTTACAAGTTTCAAAGCCAAATATATATGAGTACAACTAAACAATAATGTCATCATGTTTTAGTCGTCATACAATCACCAAACACAAATCAACAAACATAATAAGTGATGTTATCACAACAAAATACTAAACAACAACTTCATCAGGTTTCAGTTGTCATAGCAAACAAAATTTCACATAGCAGATACAAAGTCGTCTTCTAACATGCAAATACGACAAAAGCAATCTAATCATCATCCACAGCAGCAGTGTCAACATCTTCACCATGTGTATCAGTCTTAATCGTAATTCCCCCAAGTGTCATCTTCTTCTTCATCCTCAATGTCCTCGAACGTTGGCGTCTTATTGATCTACTCTCGTATGTGCACAGCTCGACATGCAATCTTTTCGCCAACATCATCGATGTGATGGTTCTCAAAGATATTAGGAACATCTGTGGAATCTTCTACAGTTGCAGTGTAAGCATCATCTTGTTGTGCAACTTCATTAAACGAATTCCTCTGCTCAAACCTTTGCAATACTCTCCAGTCATCGCTACGTGCATATGTGTCTTCCAAGAAAAATATCTATGTTGCTTGATTTGCTAAAATAAAAGGCTCATCGATCTGGTATGCCGCCTTGACATTGATGGATTTGAAATAATCATCAACTCTAGGTTTTGCGATCCTAGAAAATAGGTTATACTAATGATAGCATAACAGAACCACACACCAATGAACCTCGAAACTGGAGATATACTGCAACTGAATAATGTCTTTTATGTTAGCATACATTTTAGTTATCTCTTTGCCGTACTTATCCTTGCTCATGATGGCACTATTTTGTGTCTTCCTGCCTTCGTCGCCTGCAAGGGTGTTGTAGTGCACATCTCCAACAACGCAATATTCATAATGTCTTACCCAAGTATCATGACCCATTGCTAGTGCGTAAGGGGCATCATTAACTGCCTGCCCATCCTTACGCATCTTCTTAACCTATGGTTAGAAAATAGACAAGCTGATCATCTTATGTACTCAATATATTAAGAGGGTGTGTCTAGGTCTCAGTCGACCGAGACTTAACCAAGTCTCAGTCAAGTGATATAGTATATAAGAAGAAAAAGAAAAACTAAAAAGATTTAACTAAAAAGTTTTTTTTGGTACGAATCTCCATGTAAGATCAAAGGAATATAGCATCGACTGAGACATAACGAAGTCTAAGTCGACTGAGACTTAGCAAAACTGATATTAAAAAACTGACAGCGCAATTCAAAAGCTTACATGGCTCTTGAACTATTTCGCAAATCCTGCCATAACCAATTTGTCAATGTTTCTTGGATTTTGTGGTAGTAACTCCTTTTTGTAGATGTTGCATAACATAGTGATCGCATCAAACATCTAAATATGTAAGAGTGTGCTGCAAGTTTAGTAGATTATGATGTATAAGCTGCAGTACTTAGCACTTAAGGTAGAATCTCAGGACAGTTATTCAACACATACCAAACCATTTTGTCCAAACCTTTAGGTTTGTCATCTTGTTGACTCTTCCATATAACTCGAACAGAACAATCGAAAACATTGAGCTCAGGATTGTCTTCACCCACCTCTTTGCTAAGCTGACCAGCTGTTTCAATGTATTTTGAGCAGAATGTCAATGCTTCTGTAGCAATGTAAGCCTCTACAATGGAACCCTCAGGTCTAGCTCTGTTCCTAACATAGCCCTTGAAAGTGCCTAGCCACATTTCAATAGGGTACATCCAGCCATACTCTACTGGACCTCTAAGTAGTGTCTCATCAGGTAGATGAGCAAGAAAATGCACCATCACATCAAAGAAGGCTGGAGGATATATCTTCTCAAGGTCGCATAGGATAGTTGGTATCACTACAAAAAAATACACTTCCGTGATGATACGTGTTTGTTAGAGTAGGTCACCTTTTCTGTCATGTATGTACATCCATGACGATTTTATGACAGAATCAAGATAGTAATACCTGTGCTGTCATAGAAGTGTTCCATGACAATACCGAAATTATCATCATGAAAGTGTTCACTTCCATGACGATAAATGACGCGTCATGGAAGTGCTTTCGTCAAAGGTAACCGACACGTGGCATCCACTATAACGGGTCGCCGTTAAGCTATGGGTCCGGTTTTGGATCTGATAACCCGTTAATAGCCCGAACCAATGGGGATTTTCTACGTGTAAAATTCTCATTGGACGAAGGAAACACGTGTCAGCTCGTCATTGGGTCAGATAGGCGCCTATGATATGTCAACACGTGCGATAACCCACCACCGGCCAATTTAGCTTAGAAAGGCCGACCCATTTGACTTAGTCAAAAGTTAGCGGGCTGCCCCATGAAAAGCCTATTAACGGTCTGTTCGCATATAGCCCATTTTATGGCCTGCTAACTCATGGCCCGTTAGGGCCTTCCCGAAATTGGCCCAACAACGTCATGTGGGCCGTCGAATATAACACCAGCCCGTTTCACTTTCGGCCCATGTATGGCCCATGACGTCTTTCGACCCATGTGAGGCCTTTTGTATCTTTAGGCCCTTTAGTGGCCCACAGTGACTCTAGCCCATAATGAATAGTAAATTTCTTTATACCCATTAACGGCCCATGATTCACATGGGCTGTTTCCAGCCCGTGTTAGCTTTCGGCCTACTGACGGCCCATAGGTTCTTGGGCTCCTTTTCGGCCCTCGATTACTTCCAGCCCATTACTGACCTGTTTCCCTAATGGGCCAAATTCGGCCCGTGGCTAGAATCAGCCTGTTTATGGCATGTTAACCCGTTGCGCCATTTCCAGCCCATCCTATATTCTGGCCCATTAACGCCCCATTATGCCTGTGATAGAATTAAGGCTTTGTTGTCTTCCGGCCTGTTAACGGCCCGTTACCATGCTGGCCCGATACCAATTACGCCCGTTTATGACCAATGTGGAACCATTTATCCGAAGGCCCGAGGCCCACCGATTGTACAGCCCGTTGGAGGCCCATTTATCCGACGGCTCGTCGGAGGCCCATGGATCCTACGGCCTGTAGCAGGGTCAAGGTTACCATGGTCCGTATATGGCCCATGGTTGTTGCGGCCACTAGCAAACCAGGGAAAGAGAAGACTAGGAATTAAATAAGCCCGAAACTAAGGCTAGGCTATTAAGGTGTTTGCAGAGATTACATCCATTGGGCATCAAAGTTCGCCACCAGTGCAAATATAGGGAACACCCTACACTATACAAAAATGGCTTGCTGTTTTCTTCAGCCGGTGGCTGCACGTTAAGAACAAATTTTGTATTGCAAAAAAAAATTACAACCATAAAACAAAAGGAAGGTTGGCATAAAAGTTAACAGTCTGGCAGATAAATGCACCACCAAAAGTTCAGAAGCTCAGTTCATTTGACCTGACTGTTATGTTTTCATGATGTATTGTCCGATGGAGCACCATAACCTTCGCCTTCATTCCTCACAGGCTCCTGAACAACATAACAAATGTCTGATAGTCCGGTTTCAAAACCATGCATATCTTGACGACATCGTACAATGGTTGTCCTTGTTTCACAAAGGGTCTCTATTAGGGAATGGACTTGTGTCTGGAGCGCAGATATAACATTGTTTTGAGCTTGCATATCTTGATCATGAGGCAGTTTGGACGAGATTGCCTTAACAACCAGCCCAGTATTATGCAGCAACGTGCTTTTGGCACTGTTAGTGGACAGGTACTGACCCACTGCAGCAAGAGGCGACATTGCGGTTATAGTTACCTCGTCACCTTTAGAAGGTGGCAGTTCCACCATTTTTCCATAGCTTGCTGAAAAGTTGAGTTTTTAAATTAGTAGTACCAGAAGAGAAGATATTAAGGAGGCAGCAAAACCAAACAAAATAGCTTTGGTCTATATACAGAACTTATTCTGGTGGACCCATGTAAAATATTAGTTGTATTTTACTGCAAAGTACATAATAAAACCAGGTTCCAAACATATGACCATGTACCATGGCTAATGTATTGTCTATTTGTTCACATTGTATTGACAACTAAGGATAAAGAGACAAAGTTTATAATACGGTAAGCATAGTATGACATCATTCATATCACAAAACAACTGAGAACAGACAAACAAGCAATTGTAACGTTCTGTGGGAAGGTCCAACACGGAACTAGATTACAGATCAAGATCAAAGGAACATCACTCCTCTCTTTTAAACCTTGTAAGGTGCAATGATACACTAAGACAATTATGTATAAAATTTAAAATAGTAATAAACATTGGCAGCAAACCATGCAGTTCAATGCACAAGTCAGAGTAAGTAGTAGTTAAAAAGGCATGAGGATTAAGGACTTAAAATAGCGGCTTTGACAGGTGTAGTCATGCCCTTTGTCTTGCTGGTGTGACAGTCCTTGAAGATTTCCACAACTTTGCTTCAGGTACTTTTTGGTCCTTGTGGACTTTCCTCTACATTTGGAACAAGTCAATATAGATCTGATAATATGGTACAACAAAAAGAGTGAAACAACAACTAACTACAAGAGCCTCACAGTGTGCAATATTGCTACGAGATCCCGTCGTCTATTTGAATTTCACTTTCATACGGTTGGCCTTGTTCTTTGAACAGTTCACCTACAAGAAGATAGATTTGTGAGGCACATGCGTAAATAGGAGTTCAACATGTGATCTGATCACATACATATAACTGTCACGCCCAATATGCGACCCTATCCAAAAGGAACTCGAAGGTCCCACTAAGGATAGACCCGCATATTGAAACACTTTGCAAGGTGGATATCATTACATCAACATTACATAATAGATGGGGATACATACAAGAGGCATACAGTGCCACACGAAAACAACATCATCTCATACATAAGATCAACATCCGACTACGGATGAAACACAAACAGAAGCTCAAATGACATCCACCCTGCTAGCCCAGGCTGCCGACCTGGAACCTATCCCCTGATCGAAGAAGAAGAAGAAGAAGAACTCCAAAACAAGCAAACATCGCTCTCGCGTCATGATCATCGCATAACCTGTACCTGCAACTGTTGTTGTAGTAATCTGTGAGCCACGAGGACTCAGCAATCCCATTACCATGGGTATCAAGACTAGCAAAGCTTAATGGGAAAGGAAGGGGTCAAGTGGTGAGGTTGCAGCAGCGACTAAGCATAATATGGTGGCTAACATACGCAAATGAGAGCGAGAAGAGAAACAAAGGAACGGTCGTGAAGCTAGTAATGATCAAGAGGTGATCCTGAACTCCTACTTACGTCAAACATAACACAGAAACCGTGTTCACTTCCCGGACTCCGCCGAGAAGAGACCATCACGGCTACACACGCGGTTGATGCATTTTAATTTGGATCTGGTGTCAAGTTATCTACAACCGGACATTAACAAATTCCCATCTGCCACATAACCGCGGGCACGACTCTCGAAAGTTTATACCCTGCAGGGGTGTCCCAACTTAGCCCATGATAAGCTCTCGCGATCAACGAAGGATATTCCTTCTCCCAGGAAGACCCGATCAGTCTCGGAATCCCGGTTTACAAGACATTTCGACAATGGTAAAACAAGACCAGCAAAGCCGCCCGATGCGCCGACAATCCCGATAGGAGCTGCACATATCTCGTTCTCAGGGCAACACCGGATAGGTCAGCCTACGAGTAAAACCAGCCCTCGAGTTGCCCCGAGGTGGCCCCGCAGTCTGCCCGGTTC
>NC_041385.1:209160918-209163495 GCF_002162155.2 Triticum dicoccoides | reverse complement strand
TAAAGATGACCCTTGGGTTGGCCGACCCAAGGGAAGGGTATAGGTGGTGGTGAGGCAAATGGTAAAACCAAGGTTGGGCCTTGCTGGACAAGTTTTATTCAAAGCAAACTGTCAGGGGGGTCCCATAAATCACCCGACCGCGTTAGGAACGTAAAATCCGGGAACATAACACCGGTATGACGGAAACTAGGGCGGCGAGAATGGAACAAAACACCAGGCATAAGGCCGAGCCTTCCACCCTTTACCAAATATATAGATGCATTAATTAAATAAGAGATATTGTGATATCCCGACATAAACCCTGTCCACCATGGAGCAATCTTCAACTTCACCTACAACTAGCAACGCTATAAGAGGGGCTGAGCAAAGCGGTAACATAGCCAAACAATGGTTCGCTAGGAAGGGTGTCAAAGGTTAAAGGTTCATGGCAATTTGGGAGGCTTGAAGAGCAAATGATAGGTAGCGCAGCAAAGCGATAGAACGAAGCAACTAGCATAGCAATGATAGTAGTGAGATCCAGAGTAGCAGTCATCTTGCCTGAAATCCCGCTAGGAAGAAGAACGAGTCCATGAAGAAGATGAAGCCACGAAGACGAACCACACGTAGACGAACGAATCCTCACGATCGCAACGAAACGGGAACTATCGAGAAGAAGCACACAACATAGTAAACACACCACACATAGGCAAGACATGATGCACAACAAGCATGATGCATGACAAGGCTACATGAAGCTACTCATGGCAAGAGATGATGCAAACAAGAACAACACATCAAGGCAAGTTTAAATGAGGCCGGGAACAACATATAACAATTCCGGTAAGTCCTCATATGCAAATTTCGAAATTGGTCCAGATCTGATTAAACCTTATGTTCAAGTTGTTAAACATCAAGTTAAGATGCACCAAGATGATCTACACGAGATTCTAGTCAAGTTACATATAAAGTTCATTAGATTCGAAGCTACGGTCTAGAAGATATGAGCAAAACAAGTTAAACATGGCATTGATGCAAAATGCATGCAGACATCAAGCAAACACACCAAAACAAGGATGCAACATGATAATATGAAACTACATGCAAAAACAAGCAAGTTTCATATAGAGCACACTCAAAACGGAGCAACGGTTGAACACATACACTCTATACAAGGCATAACAACAATCTGTCCATAACAGCAACTAGGCATCTTACAAGCATCAAAACAACATTCTACAGCATCCCAACATAATAACAAAAGGCATGGGCATGATGTACAGGTAAAGGACAAGAAAACATGAACACTGAGCTATCTCCAGAAAAGACTAGAACATGCTCAAAAGGACATGGGAAGATTGCAAATAATAACAGTTTCAGACTTTGCAAAAATAACATCAGGTTGCAATGTTTAGAGCTATCAAACAGCATGTGCAGGAACTTATCATGGCAAACAAAGGCATGGAATAAATCTACTAAATGCATAGAACAAAAGACCCTTACTGACCATGAGCCAAAAAGGATCAGAAGATAAGATGGCACCCATGTAAACATGGCAAGTTATATTACAGATTCAAACATGGCAGGAACAACAATAAGTAGGCATGTTGATGAGCTTGAACCACTCACCGCAAAGCAATACATGGAATGTCAAGGCAACCAACAGTAATAAGACATGTTTATGAAGCTAAGCATGGCAAGAGCAAGGTCATAGGGTGCATGGAACACTAACAAAACACATGGGAACTAGTGAACTTAATGTTAACAGGCTGATAGCAACATTATCAAGCAACTTTGGAGCAAGATATGAACAAGCTACAGTGGTCTATAAATGCAACCAGGGGCATGAATGGATAGAGAAAGACATGTATAACAAAACATCCTTAGTGAACATCTCCAAAATAATGCACGAAATGACTAGTAGAAGCAGGTTAACATGGCATCACAAAATAACAGAATCTGTCTAGCAGAACAGCAAGAACATGTACCCTCCTTAACAAGCTTGATGCACTCAGCACACAACTCACAAAAATACATGGATGGCACCACTGGAAAGATGGCATGGCATAGATCAAAACACATGTAGACATCAACCTCATAGGATGCACACATAAATCATGGCAAAAATGACAAAAGAGCTCGTTCTGTTAATAGACAACAGATAACATCATGAAGCTCTCTTACAACGATGATTAAGGCATCAAGATGACCTCAAATGAATATGATGCAATGGAATGAAATGATGTACTCGTTGAGGCGAACAATTTGACATATTATACGCACGAAATGGAGCTACGGATGCAAAGATACGGCATGACGAACATGGCATGAAAATTACTGCAGATACGGGGACTTGGCAGATTTTACCTCCGCGAAAGTCAACGCGGGACGGGTTCGACCCGGGACGGAGGAATCTGGGCGTGGGAAGGCGTTTGGATGGGCGAGGTGGTGGATCTGATCCCGATCCACGGACTTCGCCGGAGTAGCTCACCGGAGACGGCGGGGACGGCGCCGGAGAGGCGGAGACGCGCGGCGGCGCGGGGAGGCGCGGGCTGTGCCGGGCTGGAGGCGGGCCGGCGAGGACGAGCAGCGGCGGGGCCG
>NC_041385.1:209153591-209160139 GCF_002162155.2 Triticum dicoccoides | reverse complement strand
CGGGATCCGGGGCGGGCCGGCGATGGGCCTGGCGGCCGGCGGCGGGGCGCGGAGAGAGAGAAACGGCGGCGCTGACGTGGCGGAGCGGGGTTGGCGGGGCGCGGCGGCGGCGGACATGTCCGGCCGTCGCGGACGCGTCCGGTGGCGGCGGAGGGCGATTTTAGAGTTTCGTCTGCGAAATCATCCGTGAATTTCGGGGGAGGGGCTAGTTTTATAGGTAGAGGGAGCTAGGAGAGTCCAAATGAGGAGCGGTTTTCGGCCACGCGATCGTGATCGAACGACCGAGAGCATGGAGGGGAGTTAGATGGGTTTTGGGCTACGTTGGAAGGGTGTTGGGCTGCAAAGAGAAGGAAGCTTTTGCGGTTACCCGGTTAACCGTTGGAGTATCAAACAACCTCCAAATGGCACGAAACTTGACAGGCGGTCTACCGGTGGTATACGAAGGCCGCTTGGCAAACCTCGGGCCATTCCGAGAGCGTTTAACACCCACTCACAACAGGAGCTAAAAGGAGAACGCCGGATGACATAGGAGCGCCGGATTGCAAAACGGACAGCGGGGAAAAAGCTCGGATGCATGAAACGAACATATATGCAAAATGAAATGCACGTGATGACATGATAAAATGCAACACGCAAGCAAATGGCATGGCAACGACGGCGAATAACTGGCAGACACCTGGCGCATCAAATTCGGGCGTTACAACACTCCTCCACTAACAAGAGATCTCGTCCCGAGATCTTAGGACCGAGACGGAAGGCAAAAGGGATGAGGTGAAACAAGAACTCAAGAGAAGAAGCAAAGAATCAAGAGCACTCGAGAAGAAGAGAGGAATGACGATAATGACGATAATCGAAAGCTCACGGAATCAGATAGACTATGAAACCACTTGTTCTAACCGGAGTGGTTAGAATGAGAAAAGAAACGGGTAAGACTGAAAGGATTTAGGCAGCACTCCGGTTGAACAAGGAAAGGATAGAACACGAGCTAGAGATGATGGAATGATACTTGATGAAGACATGACACAAAAAAAAACTCCGAAAAGAATTGAAAGAGTTGAATGAAAAGAACTTAGAAGAAGGATTGAATGGAGTTGTTGAGAAAAAATCAACAACGAAAGAATAAGCTTGTTGTGGACTTATGGATAACATCTCAGAAATTATTAGGTGTTAACCGACCACAAACAGAAATGATAGAATAGCCGAGAAAGCCGAAGAAATGCAAAACTCCACTTCAAAAGAATACAGAGAATTAATTGCACTTCGAGATGTGAGAAGAGAAGATACTTGAACTCCGCCGACAAGAATCTTGATGGACTCTTGAAGAATGAATTAAATCATGAAGAACCACCGGTAGGATTGAAAAGAACGAATGGATATATGTGATAACCAAGGAAAACGAATCTTGAACGAACCACCGTAAGAATTCGAAAATGACTGACGAAAAAGGATGAATCACCGGGAAGAATTAGAAGAACCAATATGCTTGAGGGGATTTAGATGCCAAAGAACAGGAAGAACTCGAGCTGATTAAAGAACACTTGAACGAAGCACCGGGGTAAATAGAGAACGATAACTGGAATGATGGCCTCCGGTGAAAAGAAATGAAAAAAAACCACTTCTGACATACTCCGGATGGGTAAGAAAAAGGAATATCTGACAAATGGAATAATTCGAGAGGGTAACATGAAGCTAGACCCACGAATCTTCGGGGGAACAGGCAAGATTTAGAGGAAAAACTCTTCTTCAATCTTCAAATGATGACGAGAAACACCACCGAAATTACTGAGATACCCCGGGAGAATGAAAAGCGAAGAGGGTTGAGCCAATAATGAAAGAATTTGCAAGAGATCTTGGAAAAGCATCTGACTGATGAAATTCATACTTACATCAAACTTTGAAAAGGATTTGAGAATAGCTCCGGGAAATCAGAAGAGTCAGGTAAGATCCTGGGAAAAGACCTGTGGGTTAGGGCCCACTAAAAGAAAACACCGTTGGAAAGGGATATTGAACAGATAGATGATGCACCGGAACAATTGAAATATTTGAATGAGGTGACAACCTCGAATTAATTGGAACACGGACGAATCTCCTGAGATGTCTTGAACACTCCGGAAGGATAAACTAGCGAGAGGCGAACGAGCAAGGGGAAAACATTTGAGCCGAGGAAAAGAATATGATCGACAACGAAGAAAACTTGAATTGAATCAACCGGAAAAGAAAAGAGATGAAGAATGACGAACGAGACGAGAATTCACCGGTTGAAATAATTGAGGGAGGACTGAAGAGGCTCCGTACGAATGAAATAGATGGTCGAGAGAGACTCAGACTCTGGGAAGAAAAAGGGTGGGAGGGCGGGAAAACAAAAGAAACTCGGAAGGGGAAATCGACGAATATCTTGAAGAGAAAACACCGGTTGGAATCATTGAGGAAAGAAACAAAGACTTCACATGAGTAGGATGGATACTCGATTACGGACTCCGTATTCGAGAAGAAGAAGGGAGGGCGGGTGGGAAAATAAAACAACTGAGGATTGAACTTGGCAAAGAAGAAGAGGCTCGAGTCAACTTGACGAGAAATGCACTGGATAAAAAGAGCTGAGAACCAACGAACGAAAAACTAACCACGTGATCCTAAAGAAAAAATTTGAAAGGGAAGAGAAGTAATTCAAAACACCTACATCAAGATTCCTCACCAGAGCGACGAAGGGGCAGAGGAGTAAAAAGAATTCCTACTCTCCGATATAACTAGACTTCGAAAACAGTTTTCTTCTAGACTCAACAACGGCCAAACTACATGATCAATCAAGGGGCTCCTAAGGTCGGTCGAGGCTCTGATACCAACTTGTCACGCCCAATATGCGACCCTATCCAAAAGGAACTCGAAGGTCCCACTAAGGATAGATCCGCATATTGAAACGCTTTGCAAGGTGGATATCATTACATCAACATTACATAATAGATGGGGATACATACAAGAGGCATACAGTGCCACACGAAAACAACATCATCTCATACATAAGATCAACATCCGACTACGGATGAAACACAAACAGAAGCTCAAACGACATCCACCCTGCTAGCCCAGGCTGCCGACCTGGAACCTATCCCCTGATCGAAGAAGAAGCAGAAGAAGAACTCCAAAACAAGCAAACATCGCTCCCGCGTCATGATCATCGCATAACCTGTACCTGCAACTGTTGTTGTAGTAATCTGTGAGACACAAGGACTCAGCAATCCCATTACCATCGGTATCAAGACTAGCAAAGCTTAATGGGAAAGGAAGGGGTCAAGTGGTGAGGTTGCAGCAGCGACTAAGCATAATATGGTGGCTAACATACGCAAATGAGAGCGAGAAGAGAAACAAAGGAACGGTCGTGAAGCTAGTAATGATCAAGAGGTGATCCTGAACTCCTACTTACGTCAAACATAACACAGAAACCGTGTTCACTTCCCGGACTCCGCCGAGAAGAGACCATCACGGCTACACACGCGGTTGATGCATTTTAATTCGGATCTGGTGTCAAGTTATCTACAACCGGACATTAACAAATTCCCATCTGCCACATAACCGCGGGCACAACTCTTGAAAGTTTATACCCTGCAGGGGTGTCCCAACTTAGCCCATGATAAGCTCTCGCGATCAACGAAGGATATTCCTTCTCCCAGGAAGACCCGATCAGTCTCGGAATCCCGGTTTACAAGACATTTCGACAATGGTAAAACAAGACCAGCAAAGCCGCCCGATGCGCCGACAATCCCGATAGGAGCTGCACATATCTCGTTCTCAGGGCAACACCGGATAGGTCAGCCTACGAGTAAAACCAGCCCTCGAGTTGCCCCGAGGTGGCCCCGCAGTCTGTCCGGTTCAGACCAGCACTTAGACAAGCACTGGCCCGGGGGGGGGGGCTAAAATAAAGATGACCCTTGGGTTGGCCGACCCAAGGAAGGGTATAGGTGGTGGTGAGGCAAATGGTAAAACCAAGTTGGGCCTTGCTGGACAAGTTTTATTCAAAGCGAACTGTCAGGGGGGTCCCATAAATCACCCGACCGCGTTAGGAACGCAAAATCCGGGAACATAACACCGGTATGACGGAAACTAGGGCGGCAAGAGTGGAACAAAACACCAGGCATAAGGCCGAGCCTTCCACCCTTTACCAAATATATAGATGCATTAATTAAATAAGAGATATTGTGATATCCCAACATAAACCCTGTCCACCATGGAGCAATCTTAAACTTCACCTGCAACTAGCAACGCTATAAGAGGGGCTGAGCAAAGCAGTAACATAGCCAAACAATGGTTCGCTAGGAAGGGTGTCAAAGGTAAAAGGTTCATGGCAATTTGGGAGGCTTGAAGAGCAAATGATAGGTAGCGCAGCAAAGCGATAGAACGAAGCAACTAGCATAGCAATGATAGTAGTGAGATCCAGGGTAGCGGTCATCTTGCCTGAAATCCCGCTAGGAAGAAGAACGAGTCCATGAAGAAGATGAAGCCACAAAGACGAACCACACGTAGACGAACGAATCCTCACGATCGCAACGAAACGGGAACTATCGAGAAGAAGCACACAACATAGTAAACACACCACACATAGGCAAGACATGATGCACAACAAGCATGATGCATGACAAGGCTACATGAAGATACTCATGGCAAGAGATGATGCAAACAAGAACAACACATCAAGGCAAGTTTAAATGAGGCCGGGAACAACATATAACAATTCCGGTAAGTCCTCATATGCAAATTTCGAAATTGGTCCAGATCTGATTAAACCTTATGTTCAAGTTGTTAAACATCAAGTTAAGATGCACCAAGATGATCTACACGAGATTCTAGTCAAGTTACATATAAAGTTCATTATATTCGGAGCTACGGTCTAGAAGATATGAGCAAAACAAGTTAAACATAGCATTGATGCAAAATGCATGCAAACATCAAGCAAACACACCAAAACAAGGATGCAACATGATAATATGAAACTACATGCAAAAACAAGCAAGTTTCATATAGAGCACACTCAAAACGGAGCAACGGTTCAACACATACACTCTATACAAGGCATAACAACAATCTGTCCATAACAACAACTAGGCATCTTACAAGCATCAAAACAACATGCTACAACATCCCAACATAATAACAAAAGGCATGGGCATGATGTACAGGTAAAGGACAACAAAACATGAACACTGAGCTATCTCCAGAAAAGACTAGAACATGCTCAAAAGGACATGGGAAGATTGCAAATAATAACAGTTTCAGACTTTGCAAAAATAACATCAGGTTGCAATGTTTAGAGCTATCAAACAACATGTTATAGGAACTTATCATGGCAAACAAAGGCATGGAATGAATCTACTAAATGCATAGAACAAAAGACCCTTACTGACCATGAGCCAAAAAGGATCAGAAGATAAGATGGCACCCATGTAAACATGGCAAGTTATATTACAGATTCAAACATGGCAGGAACAACAATAAGTAGGCATGTTGGTGAGCTTGAACCACTCACCGCAGAGCAATACATGGCATGTCAAGGAAACCAACAGTAATAAGACATGTTTATGAAGCTAAGCATGGCAAGAGCAAGGTCATAGGGTGCATGGAACACTAACAAAACACATGGGAACTCGTGAACTTAATGTTAACAGGCTGATAGCAACATTATCAAGCAACTTTGGAGCAAGATATGAACAAGCTACAGTGGTCTATAAATGCAACCAGGGGCATGAATGGATAGAGCAAGACATGTATAACAAAACATCCTTAGTGAACATCTCCAAAATAATGCATGAAATGACTAGTAGAAGCAGGTTAACATGGCATCACAAAAATAACAGAATCTGTCTAGCAGAACAACAACAGCAAGTACCCTCCTTAACAAGCTTGATGCACTCAGCACACAACTCACAAAAATACATGGATGGCACCACTGGAAAGATGGCATGGCATAGATCAAAACACATGTAGACATCAACCTCATAGGATGCACACATCAATCATGGCAAAAATGACAAAAGAGCTCATTCTGTTAACAGACATCAGATAACATCATGAAGCTCTCTTACAACAATGATTCAGGCATCAAGATGACCTCAAATGAATATCTTGAAATGGAATTAAATGATGTACTCGTTGAGGCGAATAATTTGACATATTATATGCACGAAACGGAGCTACGGATGCAAAGATACGGCATGACGAACATGGCATGAAAATTACTGCAGATACAGGGACTTGGCAGATTTTACCTCCGCGGAAGTCAACGCGGGACAGGTTCGACCCGGGACGGAGGGATCCGGGCGTGGGGAAGGCGTTTGGATGGGCGAGGTGGTGGATCTGATCCCGATCCACGGACCTCGCCGGAGACGGCGGGGACGGCGCCGGAGAGGCGGAGACGCGCGGCGGCGCGGGGAGGCGCGGGCGGTGCCGGGCTGGAGGCGGGCCGGCGAGGACGAGCAGCGGCGGGGCCGGAGGACGGAGGGCGGCGGAGCGAGCGCTGGGGCGGCGCCGGAGCCCGGCGAGGCGCCGGCGAGCGGAGCCAC
>NC_041385.1:209027161-209153303 GCF_002162155.2 Triticum dicoccoides | reverse complement strand
GGGGCGCCGGCGGCGAAGGACGCCGGGGCGAGGCGGGCGAGGCGCCCGGGCGGCGGCGCGAGGCGCGGCCCGGGGCGGGCCGGCGATGGGCCTGGCGGCCCGGCGGCGGGGCGCGGAGAGAGAGAAACGGCGGCGCTGACGTGGCGGAGCGGGGTTGGCGGGGCGCGGCAGCGGCGGACATGTCCGGCCGTCGCGGACGCGTCCGGTGGCGGCGGAGGGCGATTTTATGGTTTCGTCTGCGAAATCATCCGCGAATTTCGGGGGAGGGGCTAGTTTTATAGGTAGAGGGAGCTAGGAGAGTCCAAATGAGGAGCGGTTTTCGGCCACGCGATCGTGATCGAACGACCGAGAGCATAGAGGGGAGTTAGATGGGTTTTGGGCACTTTGGAAGGGTGTTGGGCTGCAAAGAGAAGGAAGCTTTTGCGGTTACCCGGTTAACCGTTGGAGTATCAAACAACCTCCAAATGGCACGAAACTTGACAGGCGGTCTACCGGTGGTATACCAAGGCCGCTTGGCAAACCTCGGTCCATTCCGAGAACGTTTAACACCCACTCACAATAGGAGACAAAAGGAGAACACCGGATGACATAGGAGCGCCGGATTGCAAAACGGACAGCGGGGAAAAAGCTCGGATGCATGAAACGAACATGTATGCAAAATGAAATGCACATGATGACATGATAAAATGCAACACGCAAGAAAATGGCATGGCAACGACGGCAAATAACTGGCAGATACCTGGCGCATCGAATCCGGGGCGTTACAATAACGTACCTGATACTTTGGATCAGACCAGTGTTTAACGAGGCCTCTCCAGTCTTCATCCGGTATATTTTCCATTGGATATGTTTGGGCAAGTTCACTGTTAGCCTTGACTTCAAAGTGAGTTTTCCTCAAGTTATACCGATACTGTCGTAGAGCAAACTTGAAAACATGTGTGCAAGCTTGTCTGGTTGCATCATCTTGGCTATCCAACTTGAACCTCATCTATTGAAAATTATGGCAGTCTCATTATCAGCAACCTAGAAAGTTGGGACAGAGCAAGACAATATTACTAGTTTCCATACATAACCATACTTACAGATAAATGGTCGAGGAAGGTGTTGAACTGGGTTTCGTCTTTGTCATTCCTGTACTGAATCCATGTTGGGAGGATACACATATGATACCTAACGGCAACCGCTGCCTCTGATAATAACTTGGCTGACTCTGTAGCATCACATGGCCTTTTTAAACCTCCCTCAAAACGGATCTCCATTCTTCCTCCTCTAGATTTAGTTAACCTATCAAGCATTATCCCTGATGTTTGTTTCCTCTTGCGCCCAGGTGCTAGTCCAACAACGAACATAGGAAGTGTTAGTGTACATCGAACTGTGAGTCTACATATAAAGAAGCATGCAATTGTAACTTGACTCTAGCAACTACCTTCTTGCTGTTGAAGCTCACAAAGTTCATCTGATCTTGCCAACTCATTTTGTGTCAAGAGTGCTTCGGAAGTAGTGTCAGGTGGCAAGGGAGCTTGGGAACGTGCTGCTAGCTGAGTTGCCGAACGAGTAACCCATGCAGCTGGTGGTACTGTGGAAGGTGTTGCAACAACTAGGGTTGTCTCTGTTTGTTTGGTGGCAGCTATTGGTTTCTATTTGGCTTGTTCTACAGCTCGTGTAGCATGGGATACCCCGTTTGTACAATTATCCGCTGGACTTTGACCTTCTATTACACCATCAGTACCAGCAGAATCTGCAGGATTATTCTGCTTCCATTTTCGTGTGTCCTTAGTACTAACACCATCCCTTGTTATTTTGTGTTCCTTCCTCTTTCTTTGTGCCATGTTAAGTCAAGCTGACAAGAAAAAAGGAATAACAATTTAGTTCTTAAGAACAAACTGATGCGTGATACAGATGAACTAAACTTTGATGTTAGACAACCACATGATAGGAGGATGTAATATGTACGAAAAATAGGACGGCATGAGATAATCAGAACTATGATGTGTAAACTAAGCAGAAGACATTTCACTAAATTAGAAGCAATGCAATGGAAGGTATACACCATATGAAAGATGCTACAAATATCGCTCTGCCGAGTTAACAATGTCTCGTCATAACTGGCGTCTAAACAAATGTGAAGCAGTACAAGAAATAAATCATAGATGCAAACAACATCACAGTACCAAGTTAAAGGTCTCTCGTCATTAGTGCCATTGCATATTCACAGCATTGCATATTCACAGCTTATGATGTGTAAACTAAGCAGAAGGCATTTCAACAAATTAGAAGCAACGAAAGCTAAACACCATATGAAAGATGCAACAAATATCACTCTACCAAGTTAAAAATGTCTTGTCATAAGTGCCATTTCAACAAATTAGAAGTAGTACAAGCTAGAAAAGAATGCGAGATGTGAGGCAAACACATGATACCAGGATGGAATATGTACGAAAAACAGGACGACATGGCATATTCACAACTTTTTGTGTAAACTAAGAAGAAGCCATTTCAATAAATAAGAAGCAATGCAAGCTAGACACCGTATGCAACATGCAAGACAATATCACACTGCCAATCTAGAGAAAGCACCTGGGATGCCGGTTTCGCCGGAAGACCACCATCAGTCCTTGCCTTATTTTTTTCCTTCCTCTTTCTTAGTTTTATTGCCTTATCAAGTCAAACCCACAAGAAAAATGAATAAAAATTCGCTTTTCAGAACTCATCGATGCAGGATGCCGACGAGCACTACTTTAATGTAAGGCGATCACATGATAGGACGATTGAATGTGTAATAAAAAAGGACAACATTGCATATTCACAACTATGATGTGTAAACTAAGCAGAAGGCATTTCAAGAAATTAGAAGCAATGAGAGCTAAACACCATATGAAAGATGCAACGAATATCACTCTACCAAGTTAAAACAATCTCATCATAAGTGCCATTTCAACAAATTAGAAGTAATACAAGCTAGAAAAGAATGCAAGCTGTAACCTATATCACACTCCCAAGGCAAACGTGTCTTGTGATAAGTGATTGTTGCAGGTTACACAACAATAGTACTTTGATGTAAGAACATGGTGTGATAGACAGATATTGTATGTTCTAGAAACAAGAACATGTGTCTTATTCACAAGTATAATGTGTAAAGTAAGCAGACGAAATTCAATAAAATTAGAAGCAATACAAGCTAGACATCATACATAACATGCAACCACATATAACAGTGCCAAGTTAGAGGGAGCACATGTGATGGTGCACTAGGGGAGACGTGGTCATCATCAACACAACCACGTTGAGTGTCTATGCATGTGTTGTCTTGCAAATCTTCTTTGGGGGGGGGGTGGAGGAGTAGAATCTGTAGAGGCCCTCCATTTGGAAGGAGCACCTTTATCCGCTACCTTGATAACTTCCTAGGATGGCATGGCATATTCACAGGAAAACACATGATACTGAACTTATTCGTGCGTGATACTGACAAGAAAAGCAATAAAATTCACCAAAACTTATTCGTGCATGATACTGACAATCACTACTTTGATCTAAGGCAAACACATGATACTAGGATGGAATATGTACGGAAAACTGGACGGCATGGCATATTCACAATTGTTTGTGTAAACTAAGCAGAAGCCATTTCAACAAATAAGAAGCAATGCAAGCTAGACACCACATGAAAGATGCAACCAATATGACTCTGCCAAGTTAAAAGCATCCCATCATAAATGGGATTTCAACAAATTAGAAGTAGTGCATGCTATAAATCGTATGAAAGATGCAACTAATATCGCACTGCATATACGAAAGGTGCCTTGTCATATTGATTGATGCGGGATACAAAAAAACAATAGTTTTATGTAAGGACATGCTTAATAGACAGATGTATTATGTACTGAAAACAGGAAGTCACATTAACATGTATAATATATAAACTAAGTAGAATAGCACATGCAATTTAACCAGATTGGAAGAATTACAATCTAGACACCATATGCAACATGCAACCACATATCACGCTGCCAAGTTAGAGCAAGCACCTGCGATGCTGGTCTAGGGGAAATGCGGAAATCAACTACAGAGCTACATTCACTATCTTCATCTAGCCTTGTTGTCTCTTGAGAATCATGTGGGGAGGCTGACGCTGCATTCTTTAAATGAGGATCTTTTCTCACAGTAGTCCACTGGCCTGACTGCCTCATCATAAGTGATTGATGAGGGATACACAAGAACATTAGTTTGATGTAAGAACATGGTTAATAGACATATGTACTAAAAACAGGAAGGCATGTCATATTCAAAGGTATATGTGTAAGCTAAGCAGATGCAATTTAACCAAACTGGAAGCAATACAAGCTAGACATCCGGCTAGAGTGGTGAGCATGATCATCTAGGACCTGAGAGCCTGGTGGTAGGCTGGCTGCTTCGCCACCATCGTGGCTTTTTAGTTGGCTTCCAGGTGATGCCTGTCTATGCTGGGCTTGTCACTGACTCGGCCAGTGCCCTGACTAGCTATTTGTCTTTTGGTGCTCCCGGGGTGGTGGTTCATGTAAAAAATATTTTTCCTTATCTTAATAAAGACCGACTTCGGCCTTTCGAATACAAGCTAGAATGCAATATGCAACCACATATGACACCACGAAGTTAAAGCAAGCACCTGAGATGGTGGTTCATGGCGAGCGAGATCATCAACTCCAGAGCTACGTTTACTGTCTCCATCTGCTGACACTGCACCCTTTATAGCGATGAAACGTGTCTTGCCTAAGCCCGAAGAAAGCTGGAGCTGCTTCTCTCTTTTATTTTGTGCGTCTACCAACCGGTTGGCAGAGTCTGAAATACCCATGCATAAAAAAATAGTGAGAGTATATATGGGTGAAGTGTGTGCAAAACTAGTGTCTGAAAAGTAGCAGATAGCATGTGGCTGAAAAATAAATGAGAGGAGACATATGATAGCTCTACAACATTGCATGGCAAACAAAATTAGATTCTACTCCTCCAGCACACCACCACATGTGGTCCTATCAAAATAACAGTCGACTGAAAATAAATAGGTCAGTCGATTTTTTTTACGAACCGTCTGATCTATAAGGAACGGGCACTTTTGACGATCTTTCTCGAACCGCCAGCGACCACCGACCTAGACCCATGCCTCGGCCGCCCCGCCCTCCCCTCGACCTCACACCACCGCCATGCTTGGCAGCGCCCCCGACCATCCCTTTAATCCCAGAAGACTGCTAGATTAGGCGCCAGCAACTCCTAGGCCCCACACACCCCTAAGATAAACACCGAGGCGCTGCTTCCCCGGCGTAATAGGCTTACTGGCGCCTGTTACGCCGGGGAATGCTTCCTTTAATTGGGAATCAACTGACTAGGAATTGAAATCCAGGGGGGCGACGGACCTCTAGCTAAGGTGAAATAGTATACGAGGAGAAACCTTGTGCATCACGAGTTACTAGGAACATCTAGTATCAAGAAGAAGCAGTCAAACTAGTGTCTTCTGTGGGATGAATACCATGCAAGCAGACACGTAAGATTTGCACGAATAAGGGAGGAGGAGTACCATTTCCGGTTGCCAGTGCTGGGTCCTCTGGATGTCGCGGCGGTTTTCTTGATTTTACCTAGCGAACCGATGTTGACGTTGTAATTTGGCCATCGGATCTGCTTACCCTCGTGGGCCCCTTGTGGCTCCCCCGACTGACTTCTTTCACCTATATATTCCCATATACCCTAAAACCATCGAAGAAAAAGATAGATCGGGAGTTCCACCGCCGCAAGCCTTTGTAGCCACCAAAAACCTCTCGAGAGCCCGTTCCGGCACCCTGCCGGAGGGGGGATCCCTCACCGGTGGCCATCTTCATCATCCCGGCGCTATCCATGACGAGGAGGGAGTAGTTCACCCTCGGGGCTGAGGGTATGTACCAGTAGCTATGTGTTTGATCTCTCTCTCTCTCTTTCTCTCTCTCTCTCTCTCTCTCTCTCTCTCGTGTTCTTGACTTCGCATGATCTTGATGTATCATGAGCTTTGCTACTATAGTTGGATCTTATGATGTTTCTCCCCCTCTACTCTCTTGTAATGGATTGAGTTTTCCCTTTGAAGTTATCCTATCGGATTGAGTCTTTAAGGATTTGAGAACACTTGATGTATGTCTTGCCGTGCTTATCTGTGGTGACAATGGGATATCACGTGATCCACTTGATGTATGTTTTGGTGATCAACTTGCGGGTTCCGCCCATGAACCTATGCATAAGGGTTGGCACACGTTTTCGTCTTGACTCTCCGGTAGAAACTTTGGGGCACTCTTTGAAGTACTTTGTGTTGGTTGAATAGATGAATCTGAGATTGTGTGATGCATATCATATAATTATGCCCACGAATACTTGAGGTGACAATTGAGTATCTAGGTGACATTAGGGTTTTGGTTGATTTGTGTCTTAAGGTGTTATTCTAGTATGAACTCTATGATAGATTGAACGGAAAGAATAGCTTCATGTTATTTTACTATGGACTCCTGAATAGATAGAACAGAAAGGATAACTTTGAGGTGGTTTCGTACCCTACCATAATCTCTTTGTTTGTTCTCCGCTATTAGTGGCTTTGGAGTGACTCTTTGTTGCATGTTGAGGGATAGTTATATGATCCAAGTATGTTATTATTGTTGAGAGAACTTGCACTAGTGAAAGTATGAACCTTAGGCCTTGTTTCCTACCATTACAATACCGTTTACGCTCACTTTGATCATTAGTTACCTTGCTGTTTTTATATTTTCAGATTACAAATACCCATATCTACTATCCATATTGCACTTGTATCACCATCTCTTCGCCGAACTAGTGCACCTATACAATTTATCATTGTATTGGGTGTGTTGGGGACACAAGAGTTGTTATTTGGTTGCATGGTTGTTTGAGAGAGACCATCTTCATCCTATGCCTCCCACGGATTGATAAATCTTAGGTCATCCACTTGAGGGAAATTTGCTACTATCCTACAAACCTCTGCACTTGGAGACCCAACAACGTCTACAAGTAGAAGGTTGTGTGGTAGACATCAAGCTCTTTTCTGGCACCGTTGCCGGGGAGGCTAGGTAAACGACACTCACACCCCGTTAACTAAGCTCTTTTCTGGCGCCGTTGCCGGGGAAGTGAGTGCTTGAAGGTATATCTTTAGATCTTGCAATCGAATATTTTTGTTTCTTGTTTTATCACTAGTTTAGTTTATAAAAGAAAACTACAAAAAAATGGAGTTGAGTTTGCCTCATACGCTTCATCTTTTTAATATCTTTTGTGAGAATGATGGAAAGGAAAATTGTGCTCAATTGCTAGAAGAAGAATGCATTAAAAATTTTGGTACTAGATCTTTGTATGATGAGCATGATTGCAATGTTGTTAGTATGAATTCCTTGAATATCCATAATGCTAATGATATGCAAAGCCACAAGCTTGAGGAAGCTATGTTTGATGAAGATGATATTTTTTGCCTCCCAAGTTTTGATATGCAGAGTTGTTATGATGATAGCATGCCTCTTACCTATGATGATTATATTGATGAAAGTTGGTTTGGAAGAGTGTCAACTTTAGGAAGTAGTGATCCCACTATTTTGGAGGATGTTGAATTTTATTGTGATGAATATGAAAGTGGATTTGGAAGAGTGTCAACTTTATTTAGTGATGATTCCACTATCTTGGGAGAGGTTTCAATCGATTATGATGAGAACGAAGTTGCTACTTATGATGATTATTGTGATGAAACTTATGCTATAAAAAGTAGTGATGATTATATTTATAAAACTTGTCATGATAAAGATTACCCTTTTTCTGAACATTACTCTTTTAATGTGGAAACAATTTATAGTATTCAAGTCTCTTATGATACTCCCACTATTCCGCATGAGAAGGATTTTGCCTATGTGGAGAGTAGTAAATTTTCTATGCTTGTAGATCATGAAAAGAATGCTTTAGGTGCTGGTTATATTTTTGAATTCATTCATGATGCTACTGAAAATTATTATGAGGGAGGAACTTATGCTTGTAGGAATTGCAATAATGTCAAGTTTCCTCTCTATGTGCTTAAAGTCTTGAAGTTATGTTTGTTTTGCCTTCCTATGCTAGTTGATTATTGTTCCCATAAGTTGTTCGCTCACAAAATCCCTATGCATAGGAAGTGGGTTAGACTTAAATGTGCTAGTCATATACTTCATGATGCTCCCGTTATGTTTCACTTCTTATTTTTTATGTGAGCATCATTGTCATCATCATGCCTAGCTAGAAAGGCATTAAAGAAAGGCGCTTGTTGGGAGACAACCCAATATTTACCTTTACTGTTTTGTGTGTCCACATGATTATGCTACTGTAGTAATCATGTTTTATATCTTTTGTTTCAATAAAGTGCTAAGTAAGACCTTTAGGATAGCCTACGGTGATAGTTGTGTTGATCCCGGTGAAAATCAGAAACTTTTGCACCCAGTAAATTAGTTTTGATAATTCGCACAAATGTGATTCTGATTTTATTCTTTTTTCTATAGATTGGTATACAAATTGCTTAGGACTTCCTAAATTTGTAGAATTTTTGGAGTTCCATAAGTATACGTTTGATACATATTACTACAGACTGTTCTGTTTTTGACAGATTCTGTTTTCTATGTGTTGTTTGCTTATTTTGATGAATCTATGAGTAATATCGGAGGGTATGAACCATAGATAAGTTGGTGTATAGTAGATATTACTCCAATATGAATTTATAATGATTTCACTACAGTACCTAAGTGGTGGTTTTATTTTCTTATACTAACGGAGCTTACGAGTTTTCTGTTGAGTTTTGTGTTGTGAAGTTTTCAAGTTTTGGGTAAAGATTCGATGGACTATGGAATAAGGAGTGGCAAGAGCCTAAGCTTGGGGATTCCCATGGCACCCCAAGGTAAAATTCAAGGACAACCAAGAGCCTAAGCTTGGGGATTCCCCGGAAGGCATCCCCTCTTTCGTTTTTGTCCATCGGTAACTTTACTTGGAGCTATATTTTTATTCACCACATGATATGTGTTTTGCTTGGATTGTCATTTTCTTTTGTTAGTATTTGCTTGCTGTTATTTATAATAATGTTTTTCATCTATATTTCCAATAAAAGTGTCAAGGATAGCCTTTGCCATGCTTATTTTGCTAGTATACATGTTGCTGTTTGTAAACAGAAAGTTTACCGCTGTTGCAAAAATTCCCTAGAAAAGTCAGAGAATGATATAATGTTGAAACTTTTTGCATAATTAGATCTGATAAATCTTCTACAGGGTAGTATGTTTCTCATAATTTTTGGAGTTAGTGAAGTATGATGAATCTTGCATTCTTTATAGACTATAATGTTTTGGCAGATTGCTGTTATGTTTGCATTGTTTGCATATGTTTGCTTGTTTAATGATTCTATTTGAGGATAGGAGTATTAAATATGCAGAGGCATTTAGTATGCAATGTTGAATAATAATTTTAGTGATTTGTTACAGTAGAAAATGATAAGGTTTTGCATTGGTTTATACTAACCTATCTCACGAGTTCTTGTTGAGTTTGGTGTGGATGAAGCTTTTGATAAAAAGAGAAACCATGATATGAGAGGAATTAAGGAGACACAATATTTCAAGCTTGGGGATGCCCAAGGCACACCAAGATAATATTTCAAGAAGTCTCAAGCATCTAAGCTTGGGGATGCCCCGATAGGCATCCCACCTTTCTTCATCAACAATTATCGGTTAGTATCGGTTGAACCTAAGTTTTTGCTTCTTCACATGAGTTGTGCTATCCTTGCATTGTTATTTTATATTTCTTTGCTTGATGTTTGAATAAAATACCAAGATCTGAAATTCTTAAATGAGAGAGAGTCTTCATATAGTTACACAATTATTTAGCTACTCATTAATCTTCACTTATATCTTTTTGGAGTAGTTTGTCATTTACTCGTGTGCTTCACTTATATCCTATGAGTAAATGGTTGAATGAGTTGATTGTCATAAATCTGAAATTATATATGTTTCATATGCTTACCTTGTTGGGAGTAATGACTTCACATCTAAGAAGTAGAGGTTGTAAATTTATTGAAGGTTAGCAAGTATTGTATTGGTCATTTGAACAATTCATGAAAGAATATTGAAGGAAGAGAGATTTCACATATAAATATACTATCTTAGACATCTTTTATAATTATGAGCACTCATTAAGTATGACATGCTAAAGAGTTGATGTTGGACAAGGAAGACAATGTAATGGGTTATGTTTTCTCACATCTCAGTTAAAGTATATTGTCATGGATCATTCAAACATGTTGAGCTTGCCTTTCCCCCTCATGCTAGCCAAAATTCCTTGCACCAAGTAGAGATACTACTTGTGCTTCCAAATATCCTTAAACCTAGTTTTTGCCATGAGTGTCCACCATACCTACCTATATGCGGTATTTACCTGCCGTTCCAAGTAAATTTGCATGTGCCAAACTCTAAACCTTCAAATAATAATCTGTTTTGTATGCCCGAATCTCTCATGTAGAGACTAGGGGCTGTCAGTATCTTCCATGCTATGTGGGTTATTCTCAAGATGAGTGGACTCCACTCATCATTCACGAGAAAAATGGCTGGTAACCGGGATGCCCAGTCCCATGATCAAAAGATCAAAATCAAATCAAACATAATTAAAACAAAGCTCCCCCAGGACTGTGGTTGGTATGGACGGTACCCCGTTGTTTCGGATGGCCGTGGAGTGTGATTGTTGGTGGAGGGGGAGTGAAAACTTTACCATTCTGTTTGGGAACCGCCTATAATGTATGTAGTATGGAAGATATTGGGAACTCTTGGTTGTTATGTTGACAATGAGATCATACCTCTCAAAATTATTTATCTCTATTTCAAAATCAAGCTCTGGCACCTCTGCAAATCCCTGCTTCCCTTTGCGAAGGGCCTATCTTTTACTTTATGTCTTTTACTTTATGCAAGAGTCAAGGTGATCTTCACCTTTCCCTTTTTCATTTTATCCTTTGGCAAGCACCTCATGTTGGAAAGATCCTGATATATATATCCAATTGGATGTAAGTTAGCATGAACTATTATTGTTGACATCACCCAAAGGTGAATACGTTGGGAGGCAACACTATAAGCCCCTATCTTTCTCAGTGCCCGATTAAAATTCCATAACCATAAGTATTGCGTGAGTGTCAGCAATTCTAGAAGACTATATGATAGTTGAGTATGTGGAGTTTGGTAAATTAAAGCTCTGACATAGACCCTTCCTGAAAATAAGATGAATTGTAATTGTTTGATGACTGAGAATGAAGTTTGGTAGTTTTCAAGAAAGTTTATGGTCTATGCTTTAACATGTGAATAGCTTGTTACTTGATCTTGAGAAGTTTTATGAGATGAACTACTGTTATGACATATAATGATGCCAGAAAAGGTGATTGAAATTATCATTGATCAAACTTGTGCACCTGCTAGCATTCACACTTCATAAATTCTTTCTTTTATCATTTACCTACTCGAGGACGAGCAGGAATTAAGCTTGGGGATGCTGATACATCTCCAATGTATCTATAATTTATGAAGCATTCATGCTATTTAATATTTGTTTTGAATGTTTATGGGCTTTATTATACACTTTTATACCATTTTTGGGACTAACCTATTAACCGGAGGCCCAGCCCATATTGTTGTTTTCTTGCCTATTTCAGTGTTTCGAAGAAAAGGAGTAT
Source organism: Triticum dicoccoides (assembly GCF_002162155.2). NCBI lineage: Eukaryota > Viridiplantae > Streptophyta > Magnoliopsida > Poales > Poaceae > Triticum > Triticum dicoccoides. Next base: position 209,141,605 of record NC_041385.1, on the reverse strand, counting down.
CAAACAGAGTCCAAACGGAATGAAACCTTTGGGAAAGTTATTTTTGGAATAGAAGCAATCAAGGGAACTTGGAGTGCAAGCCAGGGAAGCTTCGAGGAGGCCACGAGATAGGGGGGCGCGCCCTCCACCCTCGTGGGCCCCTCGTGGCTCCCCCGACTGACTTCTTTCGCCTATATATTCCCATATACCCTAAAACCATTGAAGAACAATATAGATCAGGAGTTCCGCCGCCGCAAGCCTCTGTAGCCACCAAAAACCTCTTGGGGGCCCGTTCTGGCACCCTGCCGGAGGGGGGATCCCTCACCGGTGGCCATCTTCATCATCCCGGCGCTATCCATGATGAGGAGGGAGTAGTTCACCCTCGGGGCTGAGGGTATGTACCAGTAGCTATGTGTTTGATCTCTCTCTCTCTCTCTCTCGTGTTCTTGACTTCGCACGATCTTGATGTATCGCGAGCTTTGCTACTATAGTTGGATCTTATGATGTTTCTCCCCCTCTACTCTCTTGTAATGGATTGAGTTTTCCCTTTGAAGTTATCCTAACAGATTGAGTCTTCAAGGATTTGAGAACACTTGATGTATGTCTTGCCGTGCTTATTTGTGGTGACAATGGGATATCACGTGATCCACTTGATGTATGTTTTGGTGATCAACTTGCGGGTTCCGCCCATGAACCTATGCATAAGGGTTGGCGCACGTTTTCGTCTTGACTCTCCAGTAGAAACTTTGGGGCATTCTTTGAAGTACTTTGTGTTGGTTGAATAGATGAATCTGAGATTGTGTGATGCATATCGTATAATCATGCCCACGGATACTTGAGGTGACAATGGAGTATCTAGGTGACACTAGGGTTTTGGTTGATTTGTGTCTTAAGGTGTTATTCTAGAATGAACTCTATGATAGATTGAATGGAAATAATAGCTTCATGTTATTTTACTACGGACTCTTGAATAGATAGAACAGAAAGGATAACTTTGAGGTGGTTTCGTACCCTACCATAATCTCTTTGTTTGTTCTCCGCTATTAGTGGCTTTGGAGTGACTCTTTGTTGCATGTTGAGGGATAGTTATATGATCCAAGTATGTTATTATTGTTGAGAGAACTTGCACTAGTGAAAGTATGAACCTTAGGCCTTGTTTCCTACCATTGCAATACCGTTTACGCTCACTTTTATCATTAGTTACCTTGCTGTTTTTATATTTTCAGATTACAAATACCCATGTCTACTATCCATATTGCACTTGTATCACCATCTCTTCGCCGAACTAGTGCACCTATACAATTTATCATTGTATTGGGTGTGTTGGGGACACAAGAGAATCTTTGTTATTTGGTTGCAGGGTTGTTTGAGAGAGACCATCTTCATCCTACGCCTCCCACGGATTGATAAATCTTAGGTCATCCACTTGAGGGAAATTTGCTACTGTCCTACAAACCTCTGCACTTGGAGGCCCAACAACGTCTGCAAGAAGAAGGTTGTGTAGTAGACATCAGGGGGGAGCTAAGGGAGAACCATGTTTCGGTCTGGGACGCACTTGTTTTTGTTTTCTTTGAACAGATGGGACACGCTTGTTTGAAATTTGGGGAAAGTACAAACTTTGCCCCCCTCTTAAATTTTGGACCTACTGCGGGTCAGGGGTAGGATGGTAATTCCAGGTGTCTGATACGTCTCCAATGTATCTACTTTTCCAAACACTTTTGCCCTTGTTTTGGACTCTAACTTGCATGATTTGAATGGAATTAACCCGGACTGACGCTGTGTTCAGCAGAATTGCCAGGGTGTTATTTTTGTGCAGAAATAAAAGTTCTCAGAATGACCTGAAAATCCAGGGAGACACGTTTTGGAATTAATATAAAATATTAGCGAAAGAATCAACGTAAGGGGGCCCACACCCTGTCCACGAGGGTGCAGGGCGCGCCCACCCCCTGGGGCGCGCCCCCTGCCTCGTGCCCCTGGACCTCCACCGACCTCAACTCCAACTCCATATATTCACATTCGGGGAGAAAAAAATAAGAGAGAAGGATTCATCGCATTTTACAATATAGAGCCGTTGCCAAGCCCTAATCTTCCTCGGGAGGGCTGATTTGGAGTCCGTCCGGGGCTCCGAAGAGGGGAATCTGTCGCCATCGTCATCATCAACCATCCTCCATCACCAATTTCATGATGCTCACTGCCGTGCGTGAGTAATCCCATCGTAGGCTTGCTGGACGGTGATGGGTTGGATGAGATTTACCATGTAACCGAGTTAGTTTTGTTAGGGTTTGATCCCTATTATCCATTATGTTCTAAGATTGATGTTGCTATGACTTTGCCATGCTTAATGCTTGTCACTAGGGCCCGAGTGCCATGATTTCAGATCTGAACCTGTTATATTTTCATGAATATATGTGAGTTCTTGATCCTATCTTGCAAGTCAATAGTCACCTACTATGTGTTATGATCCGGCAACCCCGAAGTGACAATAATCGGGACCACTGCCGGTGATGACCGTAGTTTGAAGAGTTCATGTATTCACTAAGTGCTAATGCTTTGGTCCGGTACTCTATTAAAAGGAGGCCTTAATATCCCTTAGTTCCCAATAGGACCCCGCTGCCACGGGAGGGTAGGACAAAAGATGTCATGCAAGTTCTTTTCCATAAGCACGTATGACTATATTCGGAATATATGCCTACATTACATTGATGAACTGGAGCTAGTTCTATGTCACCCTATGTTATAACTATTGCATGATGAATTGAATCCGACATAATTATCCACCATTGATCCATTATGTCTCCGTTGCCATTGTTACGATTGCTACAAAACTGCTACTGTTACTTTTGCCACCGTTACCTTTACCTCCATACTACTTTGCTACAAAATACTTTGGTACAAATATTAAGTCTTTCAGGTGTGGCTGAATTGACAACTCAGCTGCTAATACTTGAGAATATTCTTTGGCTCCCTTGTGTTGAATCAATAAATTTGGGTTGAATACTCTACCCTCAAAAACTGTTGTGATCCCCTATACTTGTGGGTTATCAGACCTCTTTATGGCGCCGTTGCCGGGGAGCATAGCTCTATTCTTTGAGTCACTTGAGATTTATATCTATTGATCACTATGAGGAACTTGAAAGATGAAAGAACCAAGATTTTTCCCTCAACTACGAGGGGAGGTAAGGAACTGCCATCTAGCTCTACACTTGATTCACCTTTTGTTATGAGTAAATTTGCAACACCTACACCTGCACCTGCTATTGTTTCTGATATGTCACATGTTATTGATGATGCCACTTCTGCTATGCATGATGCTTATGATGAAACTACTTCTCTGCTTGATAATACTATGCCATTAGGTGAATTCCTTGATGAACAACTTGCTAGGGTTAGAGAGAATGAAATTATTGAAATTGATTATATTGATGAAAGTGATGATGAAGATTCTCCCCCTAGATATGAATTGTCTGTGGTACCTGAGGGTTACATTATGGATGAAGAAACTGCTAGAGACATTCTTGCTTGCGATGATAGATATGATCTTAAGAAACTGTTAGCTAAGCTGAAAAAAAGTCTTTGAATGCTAGAATGAAATATGACCCTGCTTTTGCTACTTCACCTATCTGTGTTACTGATAAGGATTATGAATTCTCTGTCGATCCTGAGTTAATTACTTTGATTGAATCTGATCGTTTCTATGGCTATGAATCTGAAACTGTTGTGGCACATCTTACTAAATTGAATGATATAGCCATCCTATTTACTCATGAGGAAAAAATTGTTATTACTATATCCTTAAGTTGTTTCCTTTCTCATTAAAGGGTGATGCTAAAATATGGTTTAATTCTCTTGCTCCTGGTTGTGTGCGTAGTCTCCAGGATATGATTTATTACTTCTCTGCAAAATATTTTCCCGCTCATAAGAAACAAGCTGCCTTATTAAGGGGAATATTTAATTTTGTGCAACTTGAAGAAGAGAGTCTCCCACAAGCTTGGGGGAGGCTTCTCCGATTACTTAATGCTTTGATCATCCTCTCAAGAAAAATGAAATACTTGATATCTTTTATAATGGATTAAGCGATGCTTCCAGAGACCACCTGGATAGTTGTGCTGGTTATGTTTTCAGGTAAAGAACTGTTGAGCAAGCTGAATTTGTCGTGGAATAGTCACGGCAGATGTCCTAGTGTGAGGACTTAGTCATGGAGCCATCGCAACTAGGTAACTTAACGGGGTTAAATGGAACAAAGGACACATGAGTTTATACTGGTTTGGCCCCTTGCGGTGAAGGTAAAGGCCTAATCTAGTTTGAGATGGTATTGCTTATGTCTTGATTACTAGGGAGCGAATATGATTGACCTAGCTTTCGATCTCTTGTCTCTTGTCGTGAACCACCGCCGGGTTGTCCCTTTATATACACAGGTTGACGCCCATCGGCTCACGGAGTCCCGACCGGCTCATAGACAACGTGTCCGGCTCGATGACTAACTATACATGCCTTACAATACAAGTCTTACACATATGGCGGTTTACTCCTACGGGCCTTAAGTCGCCCTTGGGCCTTGGGCCCTTGCCTGTGAACCGCCATCTTCAATATCCTCATGGGCTTCATATTGATGAACCGCCAGAGGTATAACCCGGCCCCTCCTGGGAGGGTCATACCTAACAGTTATATCCCCAACATTAGGCCCCAGGTTGATTTGAACTTGTTCATGTCAATCTTCAACACTTAGGAAAAATCTTCCTTTCTTCATTTGTGCGAGAACTCATAACCCACCATGACTTCACCTCTTGGGATTGTGGTAACCCGCCACGATGTCATCTATCATTTAATTTTACACAATATCCAACATACCTTAACATATCGTTATTTTAATGACCTTTTCGAAAATCGAGGTGTCCGCACCGCCGGATAATCATTCCTTTGACCTCCTCGTTTTTCGCGCCTACCTGTTCACCTTTTCCTTATAAATAGGGTCGAACAGCCTCTTTTCATTCTCCCCCTTTCCTTCTTGTCTTCCTCCTCTCGCGACTCATCTGCCACTTGAGCTCCGCTGCCGCCGCGAAGCTCACCGTCCTCCTCGCCCTCGGCCGCTGGATCGACCTGAATGGGACCAGAGAACGCTGGCGCTCCACCGCAGTTCATCTGCATTTGTAAGCATTCCCCCTCCTATGCTCTAGATCCGCATTAGGGTTTCTGTAGTTCTTCGTCGTTCTTCTAGACATCCCTTGTTTTAGATTCGAATATGTCTATTAGGACGCGCGTAACCTGTTTCCATTCCTTTTGTTATCTCAAAGCTTGCTTCACAGATGTATAAATCTCACCCTTGTGCTAGTTCCTCTGCTGCTGCAATGCTTTAGGTTTTGATTTTATTTCTTTTCTCACACAGCACCAGATCCAAATCACCTGCTACCATCTGTAAAAACTTGTTTTCCAATACTTAGCAGATTTTACTCCTGATACATACTAATCTGGTCATGGCGGCTTACACCGCTAGTTGTAGCTAGATTCAATACTTAGCAGATTTCCCTCTTGATAGATATCGATCTCTTCATGGCGGCTTACATGACCGGCTGTAGCTAGTCATATATCATTAGGCCCCTTTTAAGCCGCCATTCCGAATAGTGCTTTTCCTCCGCTTAACTTTAAACCGGCAAACTTGTTCTTTTTCTTTTTAGGCTTCCTTCTTCACAATGGCCCCGAAGACAGCCACTTCCTGTAACTGGGTTCCCTCCATTGTCACTGAGGACAAACTGAAGGACTTTGTGAAAACCGGCTATTTGCCAGAAAAGACTGTCATGCATTACCGCGCCCCCAAGCCGAAAGAGGAGAAACCTCAGCCCAAGGATGATGAAGTCATTGTCTTTACTGATCATATGAACCGGGGCTTCTCACCGCCCAGCTCTAAATTTTTCTGAGACCTTCTGCACGTTTTGACCTTCATCCTCAAGACATCGGACCCAATTCCGTGTCAAACATATGCAATTTTCAAGTTTTCTGCGAGGTGTACCTTCAAGAGGAGCCCAATGTGGAACTGTTCAGGGAATACTTTTATTTGAACCGCCAAAATCAGTATTCAAATGGACCCAGCCTGGAACTTGGCGGAATCTCAATTCAGCGAAGGAGAGATGCTATCTTCCCCTATGCTCACCTGCCGAGTCATCCCAAGGATTGGAACTAGACATGGTTCTATTGCAAGGACACTTCTCCGGCTAACGAGATTTGATTGCCAGGCTTTCGTGCCCTCCGTCTTGACTCAAAACATCCTATTCCTGATAAGCTGACCGCTGCTGAACGCAAAAAATTTGCCCCCACCATCGCCAAGGTCAATGCTCTATTGGGAAATGGCTTAACTGGCATTGACTTGGTTCGATGCTGGGTTGCATGGCGGATCATCCCCTTGAGTCGCCGCACCAGCTTAATGTGTACTTACACGGGCAGCAAAAAGGATCCATTGCGCCACAGCTCCGTGCATTTAACTGACGACGCCATCTATGAAATGACGAAGTCTCTTCTGAACGAAGACCCGGCAGACTGCAGCAAAGTGGGCTTGAACCCTTTCTGCACATCTAACCCGGCATCCAAGGTAAGTCTTTAAATTACTTACTTTACCTTCATCCTTAAATACTTTGCTTAACTCAACTTTGATGACTTTGACAGGCTGGCAATGATTTTTGGAAGAAAACATACGATCATGAAGCTGCCAAGAGGGCCAGGAAAGCCAAGAAAGCCGCAAGAGAACTGCCAAGAAGAAGGGGAAGAAATCAAGTACAGCCGAGCTGTTTGAACTGAACGACAACTATGAGTCGAAGGTAGCCCTTGATTCCCTTGGCTCCTTTTTCAACCATGTTATTGACATCGATTATCATCAGGATGACACGGGGGCCAGTCAAGCAATCGAAGAAGAGGTAACTATCATTTCCTCCGACTCTAAGCCAAGACAGAAAATTCGAAGAGTAACCCGGAAAGTAAGCTTTTCACACCCCTTAGCTCATCTGGATCCTCACTTTCTTTTGAAGCAACAACAACATGAGAGCCGGTGATAGACCCGAACCAGTGGTGGTGAGGAATTATCTTCCGGCTTACCAAACACTCCCCGGAAATGTCGAAACGAGGTCATCCCTGTTCTAAATTATTTTTATCCTTTGGCGGATCTCATTCGATAGCCACTTCATTCTGTCGATTCAACTTATCAGGAGACTTCTCGCTCCTCCTCCGGCGTATCACAATCCCAGCTGCCGGCTTTCAAAACTACTCCTGGGTAATAACAATTACTTATTAACTGCTCCTTATGCTGCTTTATATTTATACTGACCTCTCATGACCCATGTAGTGGAAAGGCCAAGCCTAGCAAGAAGGCGAAGGTGAATAAGCCTGTTGAAGACCCCAAAGTCGTTGAACCAGAGCAACAAATTCCAGCGCCTGAGACCTCCGCACCACAACAAGAATAACATGTTCTTGACGTTCCACCAGAAATCCCCGACTCTTCCATTGACTAGACGAAAAGTAATCCTTTGAATATTGAACCTTCAAGACCTATTAGAATGGCTGAGACACATGATGATGATATGGTGATTACCAACACCAGCTTTAGAGAGCCGGGAAGGCCTACTGTCTTGGCCAAGCACTATGCCAAGGAAGAATACATTGAGCGGTGAAAAGTGAGATTTGATGTTGCCGACTACTCCCAATTGAGCATTGGTGAAGTATATTCTGGCTATCTCAGTCAAGTACACACCAGCCGTGAACTTGAAGTAGACATGATGAAGCAGATGCACCAAAAATTTGAGGTATGAGCTCCTTCTTTATTGAGTTATGCACATCCTGTCAGCCCCCAAGTCTACTGTTTATGATGCAGTTGAATATGCTATAGACTTAGCTTAACCATGAGTATAAACAATACCCATTGATAGAACCCTTCAAAATCTGGCTTACACCATCCGGGTTAAAATTGATCTGTAATGGCTTAGCACTGAACCCATAGCCCCCAAGGGCCGGTTTAATCAGCATGAATGAGCCGGTCCTTTGTATCCTTGTGTAAAGCAGAACTTACTTGTGTAGCCCTCATGAGCCGGATGTGACTGTTTGCGACACAACCGGGTCACCATAAAGTAATAAAAGACAAGCAATATGCATTAGCCCCCCAGTGCCAAGTACTCTTGCTCGCAAAGTGCTTGGGACTTATTCACATAAGCCATTGCATGAGTAAGTTTTTCGACAGGCATTAGCCCCCAAGTGCCAAGTGTTGTTGCTTGCAAAAGGCTTGGGACTTCATGTTTGTAATCCAAATCTGAATCATGATTTTGAACCGATGTATGTGCAGGCCACCACTGCTCAACTTGAATCACAATTAATTGATGTGAAAGCTCGGGTGGAGCAGCAAGAATTGGAGACCCGGAAGGCCAACTCAAAGTTCCAGTATAGCGTGGCTGAAATGGAGAAACTGAAAACCAGTTTTGAAGTTGAAAGAAATGCTTGGGCTGAAGAGAAGACTGCCTTGACACAGTGGGCTGAGAAGGCGGAGGCGGCTCTTCAGGAGGCGACCACTGAACTTACCGGCTTAAAATGCCATGTGTCTTAGATGGTTTCTGCTATCTTTGGTAAGTCGCCTTGCTAGTATCAATTTTGAATTTCTCCCTTGATGATATAAACCGCCTCTAAACCATCCATGATTATTATGCAGGTCCCTGGAGCACTAATCTTAACCAAGATATGCTTGTGAAGCTGAAAGCAGTTTATACACTTGTTGAGCAGCTCTATACTGGGACTCAACGCGCATTGGCCACAATTTCTCCGGCTAACCAAGCACCTACTCTCTTGGTTGAGGTCTTGAGGAAGCTTTCTGTTCTTCCTAAGAGGTTTAATGAGATGAAGCGATCATCCTCAAGAGCTGGCGCTGTAACAGCCTTGAGCCGGGCCAAAGCATGGCTACCAGAGCTAGACCCGGCCGATATATCACTCGGGTATCCAAGCTTGAAAGAGGATGGCACCCCTTTTGATAAAAAGACTTCACCGCCTGCGTGAAGGATGTACGTCGCCTTGCCAGCCTTATTGCCAATGAAATAGATCTTTCAAGATATCAACCGGCTTATGACATGGAAAAACCAGAAGCTGCCTACGCCGGCTTATAAAGTGATGGATTTAATTCCTCCAATCCGTAAGCACACTTTTTCTCCTGAAGTTGACCCGTCCGAGCTTATTGATGATGAAGCTGAATTCCAAGCCTTGAATGGCATTGACTGGTCATCACGAACCTTCCAGGCAACAGAGGAGTACAAAGAAGCGGAGAAGGATGATCGAGAAGCTTCAAGCCATCAGAGCCAAGAAGACTGATCCGCTAGGCGGTTCATATATTTGACCTTCTGAAAAACACTTAATCATTTCGGCTCCTTGAATCGTGTAATAGGCTAGCAAAACTTTGCTCTGTCGTGCCATTGTGCACGTTTATGTTTTGCCCAATGCTGTTTGAGCCGCCACTTGATAAGTATCCTTTTACACTTATCATGACATGTGATTTGTGCAGATGAAACTTAGGATTAACCTGCACACAAGTAAATCACAAGAGCCCTGGCGGTTTACCGTAGGGCGGGTCATAATACCCATATAAAGCCACTGATATTTTTAAAATAGTTTATAGACAGGGCTGGTTTAGTCATAATGCGATATAATCATAATGAAAATATCATACCTGTGATATTGAATCTTACTACCGGTTTATGATACCTGTGCAGTAAGGGTGATAACCCAAAACTTAGAAGCCAATACTTCCAAGTATTTAGTATCATCATGGACTCGCAACTTATCGTCCAAAGCTAGGCCGGTTTAACAAAAACCAAAGGTATGCTTCAAATATGAGCTGTGAGAATTGAGGCTACATGGCCTGAATCACTTTAAACCATATGTCAAGATGGCAGCAAGATGAACCGAAAAAACATTCAAAAAACCAAGCAAAAAGAGAAAAACGAGGCTATGCTTCAAATACGAGCAGGAAGTCGGACCAGAAGGGTTGATAGCTATGCTTTGAATAGGAGCAGGAAGCCCCCAAGTGGTTTGTGGCCTTGGGCCGATCAAGAGGGTAACGACAGCTATGATTCGAATACGATCAGGAAGCCTCCTAGTGACCATAAGGTGTTGGCATTGCACCGAGCAAGAGGGTAACAATAGCTATGTTCTCTTTAGTGAATACACCTATGTTTGAACAGGAAGCCCCCAAGTGACCATGAGGTTTTGGCATTGCGCCGATCAAGAGGGTAACGACAACTATGTTCTCTTTGGTGAATATACCTATGTTTGAATAGGAAGCCCCCAAGTGACCATGAGGTTTTGGCATTGCGCCGATCAAGAGGGTAACAACAGCTATGTTCTCTTTGGTGAATACACCTATGTTTGAACAAGAAGCCCCCAAGTGACCATGAAATTATGATGAAAAAGACTCATTACTCGTGGAAATGAAACGACAGAGGCCCTGCTTTATCAGGGATACCGACTTTATTATAAACATCATAATATATACATTGTCAAAGTATGTACATCATAAGAGCCGGTGGCTCAAGTGTAGCAAGGCCGAAGATGAGCAATATTCCATGGCCGACGGGACTCCTCCTCCAACTGACGTGAGTCCTTGTGGTCTCAAACATTGATGAGATAGTATGACCCATTGTTCAAATTCTTGTTAACCACAAAGGGTCCTTCCCAAGGTGGGGATAGCTTGTGCATGTCAGTTTGATCCTGGATGAGCCGGAGTAGCAAGTCACCTTCTTGAAAGGTTCTGGTCTTAACCCGGCGGCTATGATAGCGGCGTAGATCTTGTTGGTAAATCGCTGAACAAACCGCCTCAAGGTCACACTCCTCATCTAACAGGTCAAGTGCATCCTGGCGTGCTCTTTCATTATCAGCCTCAACATAAGCCGCCACACGGGCGAGTCATGACGGATCTCACTAGGGAGAACCGCCTCTGCTCCATAAACCAGGAATAAAGGCATGTAACCCATAGATCTGTTAGGTGTAGTGTTGATACTCCATAGCACTAAAGGTAACTCCTCTACCCAACAACCTGGCGTTCTCTGTAAAGGAACCATGAGCTGGGGTTTGATGCCTCTCAAAATTTCTTGATTGGCTCTTTCGGCTTGACCATTGGATTGAGGGTGAGCCACTGATGACACATCAAGTCGAATATGATCACGTTGACAAAGCTCTTTCATAGCACCCTTGGACAGATTAGTGCCATTATCAGTTATAATGCTGTGGGGAAAACCAAAGCAAAAAATCACCTTTTTGATGAATTGAACTGCCGTGGCCGTGTCACATTTACTGACTGGCTCTACTTCAATCCACTTTGTGAATTTGTCAACCGCCACCTAAAGGTGGGTCTTTTTGTCTTTGGACCTTTTAAAAGTACCAACCATATCAAGCCCCCAGACTGCAAACGGCCAAGTAATTGGATTCATCCTCAATTCTTGAGCCGACAAGTGAGCTCGCCGTGCAAATTTCTAACAACCATCACATTTACTGACCAAATACTCTGCATCAACATGAGTCGAGCCAATAAAATTCATGATGAAAAGCTTTAGCCACAAGAGATTTAGAGCCGGCATGATGACCACAATCTCCTTCATGAATCTCACGGCCCTCCTCAGGAGAGACGCAATACTGAAATGCCCCAGTGACACTGCGATGGTGTAACTCGCGATTGGCAATTGTCATTGACTTAGACCGCAGGGTTATCTGCCTGGCCAAAGTTTCATCCTCAGGCAACTCATCTCGGGTCATATAAGCCAAATATGGAACTGTCTAATCAGGGATGGCGTGAAAAGCCGCCACCAATTGTGCCTCCGGGGTCAGGAATAGCCAGATCTCCTCTGTAGGAAATTTGACAGAAGGGTTATGCAGAATATCCAAGAAAGTGTTAGGTGGCACCAGCTTACGCTGAGACCCCAACCGACTTAAGGCATCAACCGCCTCATTTTTCCTGCAATCAATGTGTTCCACTTGATAACCCTTGAAGTGCCCAGCAATAGCATCAACTTCGCGGCGATAAGCCGCCTTGAGTGGATCCTTAGAATCCCATGTGCCTAAAACTTGTTGAGCCACCAAGTCTGAGTCACCGAAACATCTCACCTGGCTTAAGTTCATCTCCTTAGCCATCCAAAGACCATGGAGCAAGGCTTCATACTCAGCTGCATTGTTGGTACAGGGAAACATCAACCTTAAAACATAACAAAACTTGTCACCTCGAGGAGAAGCCTAAACAACTCCAGCCCCCGAGCCCTCCAATTTCTTGGACCCGTCAAAGTGAACAGTCCAATATGTGTTATCTAGCTTATCTTCAGGCATCTGCAGCTCTGTCCAGTCATTGATGAAATCCACAAGTGCTTGAGACTTGATGGCAGTGCGAGGCATATATTTCAAACCATGAGGTCCAAGCTCAATGGCCCACTTGGATACCTGCCCTGTGGCTTCTCTATTTTGAATAATATCTCCAAAGGGAGGAGAACTAACCACAGCAATGGGATGACCCAGAAAATATTGCTTAAGCTTCCGGCTGGCCATGAACACCCCATAAACGAGCTTCTGCTGATGTGGATATCTCTGCTTGGACTCAATAAGCACTTTGTCGGATTTCGGGATCCGGCAACCCGTGAGAAGTTTGAACATTGGGGTGTGTGCGGAGATCTCAACCTGCCCAGCCTGCCTACTCGCTATCCTCCCTAGCCTAGCGCGAAGAACTCGCACAGACACAAAGACACAAAGATTTATACTGGTTCGGGTCACCGTTGTGGTGTAATACCCTACTCTAGTGTGGTGTGGTGGATTGCCTCGAGGGGCTATGGAAGACTAGTACAAAGGATGAACAAGCCTCAGGAGGTGAGGTGTTCTTGAGCTGGTGTGGTGCTTTACTTGTTATGCTTTCGGTCCCTTTCTATGGTGGTGGCTAAGTCCTATATATAGTGCCTTGGTCCTCCTCCCAAATATGAGCTGGAAGGGATTCCACAACGATGGGATTTGAAAGGGGACAAGCAGTACAGTCTATCCTAACAAAAGTAGTCATCGCCTGCGAAAAGCCTCTGGCCGTGACGCTGTGGTGGGCTCTTGATAACCTCCGTCTTGCCGTCCTGGTCTCGTTGCACCAGAATGGAAACTTTTGGCTGATTCCTCGGGACTCCACGCCTGCGCTTGCCGCCCTTGCACGAAAGAGGAAACCTGCGTTCTGTGCCCGCCTGGCGCCCACCTGGCCTTGGTCGTCATGGCTCACGTCAGCTGAGCCTCATGAGGTGGCTGCATAGAACTCTCCGCCCCCCAGGAGCCCTCCTGAGGAGGCCAACTCCTTCAGGGGTCTTGGCGTCGTCCGCCTCGCGAGGCTTGGCCCCTCGCGAGGGTCTTGCAGTGTTGATGTCAAAGCTGGGACATACTAGGCCATCGATGGAGCCACGTGGTGGGCCGCAGGCAGGCAGGACTGGATACCCCCAAGTCCAGGATGCCGACAGTAGCCGCCGGGCCCAAGGCGCGCTCGGCTTTGGCTTCCAGGCGAAGACAAGGGGCACGGGCGGAGCGCCACGGGCCCTAACCGCCTACGACCTTGATGATGCGTGGCGACATATTGGACATGGGCGACTCCGCTTCCCCACGCTGCCTCGGCAACTACTCGATTTGACCAGTCAATGCTGCATGCAGGGGGTCATGATGGCGCAAGGTCGTGGAGGCCGGCGGTTGGCCTCCCTTGACTATAGATGTGAGAGAGGGGCAGAGCCCCCTGTCCATCTTCCCTTCGCCTTGCTCCCGCTTGCTTCTTTCCTCTCCGTCTTGCTCCCATGGCGTCGCCGAAGAAGTTCTCAGCGGCCAAGAAAGGGAAGGCCCCCAAGGAGGGGCCAGCCTCCCCTCCTTCCAAGAGGGGCCGTAGCCGTCCCCTCAAGCATCTTGCGGTCCTTTCGGCAGCATCCAGGGGGCGCGGGTGCGCACTCCCCAAAGGCAGTGTTGCGCCGGGCGCCCGTGATGGCACCTCTTCCAGCGGCGGGGCTACCGCCCCCGGAGTAGCCCCCATGACAAAGGGAGGCGCGCCGTGATCGTGCGCCCACCTCGACCGCGCTTTTCTTCACTTGAGGTGCTCCCCGAGTTCGTGGTGTGGTCGGAGAGCCCGGCTGGCACCTCGCTCTGGCTCCCTCGCTTCTTCTCCGGAGAGCTTCCTTCTTCGGGGCTTGCCGGCCTCTGGCTGCAGGCTGATGGGTGCTGCAGCAGAGCCTCGTGGGTCAGCATCGAGGTTTCCATCTCCGGCAGCATGGTGCTGACCCGCGACTGGCAGACTTTCGCTCGCGCGCGTGGCCTGGGCGAAAGGTGCACACTCCACTTCAAGTACGATGGTCTGGTGACCCTCTACGTGAGGGTATTCAGGGGGGACATCTGCCGCATGGGGTGCTGCCCGGAGGACAGCAACAACGATGATGGTGACGACGGCGAACTTGGCCTTGGCGACGCGCGTTCCTCCTCTCGTGATGGCAGCTCTTCCTAGGACGAGAGCTCGAGCAGCGGTGGCTACGACCGACCTCCGCGTCGTCGTGCTCGTGTCGAGGACGCCGGTGGCTTGCCTCGTCGCGGTGCTCCAGTGAAGCAGGAGAGGAGCCCAGCCTGAAGCTGGGGGTCGGCGAACTTGGGCTCAAGGCCGGTGGCCCCAGATCTCCTGTTGGAGAACTGGTGGAGTGCCGGGATACCTTGAGGCGCTGCTTGAGGATGCGGCGCTGGTGCCAAGCCTGCACTCCTTCGGGCCTTCCTTGTTTAGCTTTTCCTTTCTCCTGCAAATCGAAAAAAGAAGAATGTACCCTGTGAGGGCGTGTAATGAACTATTGTTGTTATGCCTTTTTATGTTATGGTTACTGTCCTTGATGCTGTGTTGCAGTATTTGTAATTTGAACGAGTCAAGGTAGGAAGGCTTAGCTTGATACGTGTAGTCATCCTTCGCCTCGTGAGGACCTGACCTTAGGTATTTGGCAGGGCCCCCAGGGCGCGCGCCCTGTACCCTCCGGAGACACGCCCTGAGCCCTCAGGAGGTGCGACAGGGCAGAGCTATCCCTTGAAGGAAAAGAAAAATTTGTCGAGCGACTTACTCGCCCTTATGCGAGCCCCCTGCCATAGGGTGATCTGGACCTGTTGCACCGCGTCGCGCTGCCCGGGGGGCATGCACATGTGGGGTGCTGTCGCCAGCGGACCCGATCGAGGACTCCTTGCGAGGATAAAGCCGAAATAACAGGGTTCGGCGTCGTGCGTGCGCGCATAGACAAGCCCTGGGCGCACACACCTACCTAGCCCCAGGCATGATGAGTGTGAGACGAAGCGGCGGGCGACTGCCACCTCCCTCACGTCCTTAGACCAAAGCAGCTCAGGAGAAAACACACTTGAGGAACCAGTGCTCACGAATACCAAATCCATTGAAAAACTTACTAAGAAAAATCGCAAGCAACTTCAGAAAGCAAATGAACAGCCGCGTCCGGCACCTAATCTAGTCTTCTCACTAGCGCGGAGCTAAGTGCTGCCACTAGGACGTGGGAGGGAGCCCTCATGAGGCCCCAGGGTGAGTCTCAGGAGACTCCGGGGGGTATACAACCCCACTCATTATTACGTGAGAGTGTCACGAGCGGAGACCTTCACAGGCCAGAGCCTTGCTTCACAGGCCGGAGCCTTGCTTCACAGGCCGGAGCCTTTCTACAGGGGTAGAACTTTCGGAGGTGCTGGATGTTCCAAGCGTTTTGGATGGGGACCCCATCCTGTGTCTCCAGGCGCGCGGCGCCAGGCCTGGAGACACTGGCAACCCTGAACGGGCCCTCCCACATGGGAGAGAGCTTATGCATCCCCTCCCTGGAGAGCACCCGCCTCAGGACAAGATCGCCCACCTCTAATGTCCTAGAGCGGACGCTGCGGCAGTGGTACCACTGCAATGCCCGCTGGTACCTCGCTGCCCGGAGCAAGGCTTGACGGCGGTGTTCCTCCCCCAGCACGAGATCCATCCTCCGCGTGGCATCCTGCTGTGTTTCGCCGAACACCAGGACCCGCGTGGAGCGATGCTTGACCTCGTGAGGGAGAACCGCTTCTGCCCCGTAGACGAGGAAGAAAGGCATTTCTCCTGTTGGTTTGGTCGTGGTGGTGCGGATGGACCACAGCATAGACTGCAGCTCGTTGAGCCAGCCCCTGCCGCAGGCCTCAAGCTTCTTCTTGAAGGTGTGGGTCTTGAGGCCCCTCAGGACCTCCGCATTGGCTCTCTCAGCCTGTCCATTGCTCCGTGGGTGTGCTACTGAGGCGTAGCAGAGCTGCGTTCCAAGGTTAGCACAGTATGTTTTGAAAAGATTGGTAGTGAACTGCGAGCCGTTGTCGGTGATGATGCGATTGGGGACCCCAAATCGGCTCACGATTCCCTTGATGAACTTGACGGCTGATCTTGCTGGGATGGTGCGCACGGCTTCTACCTCCAGCCATTTGGTGAACTTGTCGATGGCGTCGTAGAGGTATCGGTAGCCCCCTGGCGCCCGAGGGAATGGCCCCAAGATGTCCAGCCCCTAGATCGCAAATGGCCACGTGAGCGGGATCGTCTGGAGGCCCTGCACGGGCTGATGGATCTGCTTGGCGTGGAACTGGCATGCTTCACAGGAGCACACCACCTCGGTAGCGTCGTTGAGCATGGTGGGCTAGTAGAAGCTGCTGCGGAACACCTTGCCCACCAGGGTGCGGGACGAAGAGTGGTGCCCGCAGTTCCCACCATGTATGTCCGCCAGCAGCTCGAGCCCCTGTTCCTTGGAGATGCACCATAAATAAATGTCATTGGGCCTCCTCTGGTATAAATCACCATCATTGATGCAGTACGCGATGTCCTGGTGAGCCACATGCTCGGCGTCCTCCTCCTTCTCTGGTAGGGTCCCCTAAAGCAAGTACGCCTTGAACTCCTCCGTCCAGCACCCCTCCTCAGGCTCAAGCGCGAGCAGCAAGCGGGCCCCTGAGGGATGACCACAAGCTGGGGATCTTGTCTCTGGTGCCTGTGGCAGGTCCTCCTGAGGTGGTGCTGGAGTCGTGACGTGCGGGACTGCAGATGGCTTGAAGAGCCGCTCCTCAAACACCCCTGGCTCCTGAGGGAGCCTGCGAGAGGCTCTTTTGGCGATGTCGTCTGCTTCCTTGTTCGTCCCGCGCGACACATGCTGTAGCTCCACGCCCATGAACTGCTTCTCCATCTTGTGCACCTCTTCTAGGTACACCTCCATGTGTTCGTCCTTAGGCGTGTATTCCTTGTTGGAGAAGTTGATGAGAAGCTGGGAATCGCCTTTGATGGTGAGGCGCTTTACCCCTAGCGCGGCCGCGGCCCTGAACCCGACGAGCAAGCCTTCGAATTCTGCGATGTTGTTGGAGACCTTCTCACTCCACTGAAAGCAGAGTTGTACTGCATAGGAAAGCTTGTCCTTGGTGGGCGAGATGAGGACGGCCCCCACCCCTGCGCCTTGCCGAGCAAACGCCCCATCGAAGTACATGACCCATCCGTCTAGCTCTTCATTTCCTGGCAGGAGGGAGCAGTCCTCGCCTTCTCCGTGATCCAGGGCGTCAGTCCACTCGACCATGAAGTCAGCAAGGGCCGCCCCCTTGATGACCCTGGTGGTACTGAACTCAAGATCAAACGCGTGAAGCTCAATGTTCCATTCAGCAACCCGCCCGACTGCGTTCGGGCTCCGGAGCACCCTCTCTAGTGGGTATGCTGAGACAACTTTCATGGGGTGGCCTTGGAAGTAGTGGCGCAGCTTCCTGGAGGCGACTAGAAGTGCGAGAAAGAGCTTCCGTGGCATGGGGTATCGTGCCCGGGCCTCCCTCAGCACAGTGCTGACAAAGTAAACGGGGTGCTCAACGAGTGTCACGCCCAATATGCGACCCTATCCTAAAGGAACTCGAAGGTCCCACCAAGGATAGAAGCGCATATTGGAGATGCTTTTGAAGGTGGATATCATTACATCGTACCATTACATAATAGGTGGGGATACATACAAAAGGCATATAATGCCACATGAATATAACAACATCATACATAAGAGCAACATCCGACTACGGATGAAACACAAACATAAACTCAACGTCATCCACCCTGCCAGCCCAGACTACCGACCTGGAACCTATCTCCTGAACAACGAAGCAGAAGAACTCAAAATAAGCAAGCATCGCTCTCACGTCATGATCATCGCATTACCTGTACCTGCAACTGTTGTTGTAGTAATCTGTGAGCCACGAGGACTCAACAATCCCATTACCATGGGTATCAAGACTAGCAAAGCTTAATGGGTATGGAATGGATAAGTGGTGAGGTTGTAGTAAGCGACTAAGCAATGTATGGTGGCTAACTTACGAGTACAAGAATAAGATGAGAAGCTACGCAGACGGTCGCAAACTAGTAATGATCAAGAAGTGATCCTGAACTACTTACGTTCAAACATAACCCCAACGTGTTCTCTTCTCGACCCTCTCTAAAAGAGACCGTCATAGTTACGCACACAGTTGGTGTATTTTAATTCGAATCTGGTGTCAAGTTCTCTACATCCGGACATTAAAAATTCCCATCTGCCACATAACCGCGGGCACGGCTTTCGAAAGTTTAAACCCTGCAGGGGTGTCCCAACTTAGCCCATGATAATCTCACGATCCGCGGAGACAATCCTCCATCACGGGACATCCGATCAGACTCGGGATCCCGGTGCACAAGACATTTCGAAAATGGTAAAACTAATCTAGCAAAGCCTCCCGGCATATCGACACCCTGATAGTAGCCGCGCGTATCTAGTCTCAGGACACTTCCAGATGGGAAAGCCTACGAGTAAAACTAGATCCTTGGGTTTCCCCGTGGTGGCCCCGCAGTCTGCCCATTTGGGACCAACACCATCAGCGCTGACCCCGCCCTGTATGTAGAAAAAAAATCCTCGGGTTCATGACACCCTATGCAAATTTATTATTTAGTTTAAGTATTATTATGGCAAATGTTAAAACCAATGTTGGGCCTTGCTGGAAGAGTTTTATTCAAAGCGAACTGTCAAGAGGGTCCCATACCCCTCACCATGTTAGGGACGCAAAATCAAGGAACATAACATCGGTATGACAGAAACTAGGGTGGCAAGAGTGGAACAAAACACCAGGCATAAGGCCGAGCCTTCCACCCTTTACCAAGTATATAGATGCATTAACTAAATAAGAGATATTGTGATATCCCAACATAAACATGTCCAACATGGAGCAATCTTCAACTTCACCTGCAGCTAACAACGCTATAAGAGGGGCTGAGCCAAAAGTGGTAACATAGCCAAACAACGGTTTGCTAGGAAGGGTGAAAAGGTTAAAGGCTGACATGGCAATTTGGGAGGCTTGAAAAGCAAGTGATAGGTAGCGCATCATTGCGATAGAACGAAGCAACTAGCATAGCAATGATAGTAGTGAGATTCAGGGTAACGGTCATCTTGCCTAAAATCCCTCTAGGAAGAATAACGAGTCCATGAAGAAGGTGAACGGACGAAGATGAACCAAGCATAGACGAATGAATCCTCACGATCGCAACGAAACATGAACTATCATAGACGAAACATGAAGAAGCACAACCAGAAAGAAGCAAACAATATGGTAAACACACAACACATAAGCATGACATGAGGCTCAACCAAGTATGATGCATGAAAAGGCTATATGATGCTAGTCATGGCAAGAGATGATGCAAACAAGAACAACACATCAAAGCAAGTTTAAATGAGGCCGGAAACAACATATAACAAATCCGGTAAGTCCTCATATGCAAAATTCAAAATTGGTCCAGATCTGAACAAACATTAAGTTGACGTTGTTAAACAACAAGTTAAAGAGCACCATGATGATCTACATGAAATTCTAGTCAAGTTACATATAAAGTTCATTTAATTCGAAGCTACGGCCTAGAAGGTATGAGCAACACAAGTTAAACATGGCATTGATGCAAAAATGCATTCAAACATCAAGCAAACACCTCAAAACAAGGATGCAACATGATAATATGAAACTAAATGCAATTCTAAGCAAGTTTCATATAGAGCATGCTCAGAATGGAGCAATGGTGCAACACATACACTCCAAACAAGATATAACAACAATCTGCCCAAAACAGGAAGTAGGCACTTTGCGAACATCAAAACAACATGCTACAGGAATCATATGCTTGACATGCACTTCATGTATAGATAACATACTTCAAATATCATTAAGGTTTACGTTCATAGGCATCAAGATTAAACCAATATGATCAATGCCAAAAGCAACTTTATAACACATGAGCATATGTATTAGCAGAGTTAATATGATGGCAACTTGAGAGCAAGAAAGAGACAAGCTACATCAAGTTTTTATAGAAACCAAGGGAATGGCATCAAAGTACACATAACAAAGAGCAAATAATATCATGGCATCATATACATATGGCTCATGGATTAGTAGGACCCAACAAGACAAGATTGAATGTTGAAACAGTTTCAGCAAGTGTAAAACAACAACATTATGATAGCATGTTTGCAAGCATGGAACAGAGGCATAAGATCCCCAAAATTAACAACCATGGCATGCAAAGCGAGTACTCATAGGATATTTCAAAAAATGTAACTGTAGCATCTCCAGAAGGGACATGGATCACTCAGTAACAAGCTCACAGTAAGGCATCATGAAGTTAACAGAAATCTGGAACATTATATAAGCATGTTCATGGCACTAAAAACATATGCTACAAGACATATATAGGGAATCAAAATTCATGGAATGATAGAGCATAACTTATGCATCAAAACATGTCAACTAAGCATCTCCAGAATATGCATGGATTAATTGGTAGCATCAAGCAAACATGGCAACATGATATAGCAGTTTCAGCATTGACAGAACATTAACAGCAGGTAGCTCACTTTACAAGCTTGATGCACTCACTACAAGGCATATAAAATTACATGGATTGCACAACTGTAAAGATGGAATGAAAATGCTCCTAAAACATGTAGACATCATGCTCATAGGATGCACACACAAAATGCAACAAAAATGACAAATCAGCAAGTTACAACAGTTTTCAGCAGTTATCAGCAAGTTACAAAGTTATGGCACTCACAAGACAGCTATAAGATGTTAACAATCAACATATTATAGCAGTTTATATCAATTAGCAGTTTTGCAACGAACGTTAAGGCATCAAGATGTATCCTAACATGCATACAAACTACTCCATCATGAAGAGCACTCTGAGATGAACATTTTAACATATCATACACGCAAAATGGAGAAACATGCACAAGCTTAGAGCCACTGAAACATGCACACATGTAGTAAAAAATCCTGGGACTTCGTCATTTTTGAGGAAAAACAGGATGAGCACACTATAGCTAATTGACGCACTAGGCGGAGAATAAGGGGTGGGGGATGCTCACCATGGGCCAAGCCCAGGAAGATGAGGAGAGGCGGGGCTGGGCTTGCGCTGATGGGCCACGGAGGGGCCGCTGGGCCGGCCCACGAGGCCGAAGTGAGGCTCGGAGGCGTCATCATCCTCATGCGCCCGCACGCACAGGGAAGAGGACATCGACCATGGCAGGACGACGGCGACTCAATGACAGGAAGGCGTGGAGGAAGCTCTCGAGGCGCGGATCCGGACGGGATCCGCCGGATCCGTCCATTCCCGGCGCAGGTGGAGGAGATCCATCCAGGTTGGCGGCGAGGGTTGACGCGGTGGCGGCGGAGAACCTCTACGGGAGAGAGAGGAGCCATGAGGAAGAGGAAGAGAAGGAAGAGGGCGAGGCGCAAGGGGGCGGAGAGGAAGGGAGGGAGGCGGCACGACCTGGTTCGGCGAGGCCGCATGGCGGCTCTGGCGAAGTCCGTAGGGGGCGCAGGGACGAGGGCGGCGAGGCGCTCCTGATCCCATCGGGATCGAGCGGGAGGGGCGAGGCGAGCCGTGCGCGAGGTTGCGGGGCCCAGATCTGGCTCGGGGCGGGCCTGCGGCGGGCTTCTGCGGGCCGTGGCGAAGGAGGGCATGGGGAGGACGTGGAGAAGCCACATGGCGGCTCGCAGTTGGCCAGGGGGTGCGGTTTGGGTGATGTGGCGGCGGCTGAGTGGCTGAAGGGGCGCTAGCGGCAGCACCAAGTGGCGGCGAGGCTGTGGTCGGGTGCGGATCCCGAGGAGGGTGGCGACGGTACATATGTAGGGGAAGGCTAGGGGTAGGGTTTGTCCAAAAATGGAGTGGGGGTGTCCATTTATAGCAGGTAGGCTAGGTTAGGGGGGCTTTGGGGGCTTTCGGAGCCCTCTGATCGCGATCCGATGGCTCCGGTCGGAGGGGGGTTTTAGGATGGCTAGGTGGGATGCAAGTGAGTGTGTAGAAGGCCTCTGGCTGAGAAGAGAGGGGAAGAAGTGCGGCCCGACACGATTTCTAGAGACCGAAAACATCCGACGAAGGTATCGGCAACGGTACCGCTATATATTTAAAGGTTGGGCTATCGAACGGACACCGAATGCGACGAAATTTGACAGGCGGTCTACTTACACTATAATAAGACCACATGCCAACTTTCATACCATTTTGAGAACATTTTTTATGCCACTTATAAAATAATATTTTGGAGGTGCCGCGGGCGCGTGCGAGTGTGGTTGGGCTCAGAATGGACAACGGCGAGAACCGGGGGAACCCGAACGGATGCAACTTTTGAAAACATGCAGATGAAATGCAGATGATGACATGGCAAAGTGCAACACGCAAGAAAATGACATGGCAACAACGACAAATGACTGGAAGACACCCGGTGCATCGGATTCAGGGCGTTACAACGAGGGAGGAGGCATCAGCAGAATCTTGTTCTTCACGGGGGCACATGTCCCTTTTGGCCTCAGGAGGCCTGTGCTCTAGGGCCTCGATAGCCATGGGGCCATTCGTAACCTCAGGAGGAATATCAGCCGCTGCGCCGGGAGAGACTTCAGATGCCTTCCCTGAGGTGTGCCGCACTTCGCTTGCTGGTTGTGCATCCTGCTACGGCTTCTTGACCGGACGCTCCTTCCTTAGCACTACCAGGGTAGCGCTTGCTGAGTGTGGGGTTGCTACCAGATAGAGCACCAAGGGCTCGAGAGGGCGCGGTGCCACCATCATGGGCTGAATGGTCAGATATCTCTTGAGGTCCTCGAAGGTTGCGTCTGCCTCGGGGGTCCACTCGAATGGCTCCTTCCTTTTCGTCAGCTTGAAAAATGTGAGGGCACGCTCCCCCAGCTTGGAAATGAAGCGTCCAAGCGAGGTAACGCAGCTAGCCAGCTTCTGCATCTCCCTCAGGGTCTGCGGGGGGTTCATGTCTTCTACTGCCTTGACCTTTTCTGGGTTAGTCTCGATCCCTTTGTGCGATACCAAGAAGCCCAGTAGCCTCTTGGAGGGGACCCTGAACACACACTTCTCAGGGTTAAGCCGAAGATCCACCGTGCGCAGGCTGGTGAAAGTCTCTTCCAGATCTTCTATCAGAGTCCTGGCCTCCCGAGACTTCACCACTATATCATTGACGTAGGCCTCCGCATTTCTCCCGAGCTGCGAACCCAGGGCGATATGCATCAACCGCTGGAATGTTTCTCCTGTGTTGCGCAGCCCGAAGGGCATGCAGGTGTAGCAGTACACCCCGCATGGGGTGAGGAATGTCGTCTTCTCCACATCTTCCACGACCATCTTGATCTGGTGGTAGCCGGAGAAGGCGTCCAGGAAGCACAACAGGTCGCCCTCGGTGGTGGAGTCGACGATCTGGATGATGCGAGGGAGCGGAAAAGGATCTTGAGGGCATGCCTTGTTGAGGTTGGTGAAGTCGACACACATGCGCTCCTTCCCTCCTTTCTTGGGGACGATGACGGGGTTCGCCAGCCACTCTGGGTACCGCACCTCTCTGATGACCCCTGCGGCTTCTAGCTTACGGGTTTCTTGGACGATGAAGCCTGCTTCTCGGTGGACTGCCTACGAGCCTTCTGCTTCACCGGTCGCTCATTTGGGCATACTCTTGGATGGTGCTGGATTATCCCCCTCAGGACCCCGGCCAGATCTTTGGGTTCCCAGGCAAACACATCCTTGTTGGCTCGCAGAAAGTTGATCAAAGACTCCTCTTGATCCTGTGGGAGGCCAGCCCCTATGGCGAAGGTGGCGTTGGCTGCCCCAACCTCGCAGACCGGCACTTGCTTCGTCTCGGCTCGGTCCTGGGAGAACAACTGCTTCTTCTTGGCAGGCACTGCCTCTAGGGCCTCCTGATCCTCCTTCTTGCCGGGTACCGCGGTCCCAACTATCTTGAAGGCGAGCTTGAGGGCCTGCAGCGCGCCTTTGGTGTCCCCCGCCACCGTGAGGACACCGTTGCTGCCCGGCATCTTCATGAGGTTGTACGCGGGATGGGTTGCAGCCATAAACTGCGCCAAGGCTGGGTATCCTAGAATAGCGTGGTATGGCAGGTTGATCTTGGCGATGTCGAAGTCGACGAGCTCGGTGCGGTAGTTGTCGCGGGTCCCAAAGGTGAAGGCGAGGCAGATCTGCCCCAGGGGCCTAGTATAACGGTACCCAACTCTAGAGAAGAGCTTGGAGGGGCAGAGCCGGCTGGGTGGTACATGGAGCAGGCCGAACGCCTTCGAGGAGAGCACATTGAGGCCGGCTCCGCCGTCGATGAGGGTCTTGGGGATGGCCACATGGCAGATCGTGGGGGTGCAGAGCATCGGGGGCGTGCCTGCTCCCGTCATGGCAGTACGGTGCTCTTCGGGGCCGAAGGCGAGGTCAGCTTGGGGCGACGCCCAGCCCGGGGGAGCCCCCGAGCCCGCCTGAGTGTTGCCTGCCCGCCGGTAGAGCTGCTTGACATGGCGGTCAGATGGTGGCTCCTGCGAGCCGCCCAGGAGAACTGCGATGACCGGGGGCACCGGCGCCGCGTAGTGCGCGAGGAAGAGGTCGCGCAGCTCCTCCCAGGAGGCCACAAAAGATGCCGGCAGGTTGAGCAACCAAGCGCGTGGCGCGCTGTGAGGGCCACGGGGAACCAGTTGGCCTTCACCTTGTCGTCTCCACCAGCTGCCCAAACCGCTTCCTTGTATGCCTAAAGGAAGGGGACTGGATCCGCCGCGCCATCGTAGCGTGGCGGCATCTCTGGTCGGAATTTGTGCGACCACTGCGCTTGCCGCAGGGAGAGGGCGAAGTAGCGCAGCCCCGGTGCTTCGCACGTCGACGAGGCCACCGGAGGAGCACGCGCCATATGGGTCAGTGGCACGATCTGGAGGTCGAGGAAGAGGATTCCGATGCACCCCTACCTGGCGCACCAAATGTCGGATTTCGGGATCCGGCAACCCGTGAGGGTTCGAACACTGGGGTGCGTGTCGGTGTCAAAACCGGCGGATCTCGGGTAGGGGGTCCCGATCTGTGCGTCTAAGGCTAATGGTAACAGGAGGCAGGGGATACGATGTTTTTCCCAGCTTCAGGCCCTCTCGATGGAGGTAATACCCTACTTCCTGCTTGATTGATCTTGATGATTTGAGTATTACAAGAGTTGATCTACCACGAGATCGTAGAGGCTAAACCCTAGAAGCTAGCCTATGATTATGATTGTTGTTGTCCTATGGACTAAACCCTCTGGTTTATATAGACACCGGAGGGGGCTAGGGTTACACAGAGTCGGTTACAGAGAAGGAAGTCTACACATCCGAATATCCAAGCTTGCCTTCCACGCAAAGGAGAGTCCCATCCGGACCCGGGACAAAGTCTTAAATCTTGTATCTTCATAGTTCAATAGTCCGGCCAAAGAATATAGTCCGACTGTCTAAGGACCCCTTAATCCAGGACTCCCTTAGTAGCCCCTGAACCAGGCTTCAATGACGATGAGTCCGACGCGCAAATTGTCTTCGGCATTGCAAGGCGGGTTCCTTCTCCGAATACTCCATAGAAGATTTAGGACACAAGGGTCGTGTCTGGCTTTGCAAAACAAATTCCACATTCCAACGTAGAGAGTATAATATTTCACAAATCTAATCTGCTGACAGCTTTTTATAGCATGACACACGCCATGGTTTGGCCATTATTCGAACCATTTTCATAACCAGCCACTACACGTGCTGCGAGGCGGTTTTACTGGCACGTCTTGTCGAAGCAGAGATCGTGTCCCCCCTTATCACGGGATTGTGTGGGTAGCCCAACCGTGTTTGTTTAATGCGACTCCTCGATCTTAGGCAAGTCCCAAACGGTCACGCGGGGGACGCTTGATATTCATCCTCTTTATAAAGGGGGCCAAGGCCTGTCCTTTTCTTTCCACGCTCAAACTTTCCCCTCCCGCACCTCGAGTTCCAACACCCAAGGCTCAAGCTAAAGCACCTCGGTATTTCGAACATGTCCAGGTCCAATCAAGGCCGGTGGATGGCCTCCTCCGTCACAGAGCAGGACATACGGAAGCTTAGGAAGGCCAGGTATCTCACCGCCGAGATTCCGCACAGGCTACCTGCTCCAGGGCAGGTCGTCCCCACTCCCGAGCCCAACGAGAGCATTGTCTTTATCTCCCACTTTCTCCGAGGGCTAGGTTTTAGCGTTGATCCCTTTGTAAGAGGGCTCATATTCTATTACGGGCTAGATTTCCATGATCTAGCTCTAGACTCGGTCCTTCACATCTCGTCATTTATCGTAGTGTGTGAAGCCTTCCTCTGCATCACCCCCCACTTCGGCCTATGGCTCAAGACCTTCAATGTGAGGCCAAGGGTGATCGACGGGCATTACGCGGAGTGCGGAGGCGCTATAATAATCAAAGGCACCGACGCCCCATGGCCAAAGGGCTCTTTCCTGGAGACTTCTGATTTATGGCGGCGGGAGTGGTTTTACATCACTGCACCCCGATGTACAAAGTGGGTGGCTGCTCCAGCGTTCCGCCCAGGCCCTCCACCACAACTGGCGTCATGGGTCAACAAAGGGCTGGACTGGGGGCCGGCAAGTGACGTGCCGACATTACAGAGCCGCATCCGAGACCTTCTCAAGAGGGATATCAGTCTTGCCAGGGTAATGCAAGTGATGCTGGTTCGTCGAGTCCTACCCTGCCAATGTCGTCCTCTCCATATGTGGGAGTTCAACCCGGAAGGACCGCGAACCATTCAACAATTCTTTGGCTTGACGCTCAAAGAGATGTACGAGTTATTCTTCGGATCATGAATAAAGTGTTTGGACACCACCGAGGACGTGGGTCTCAATTGTAACCGCCCGGATACCCCGGTAAATACTTCTACTGCCGAACACACCATCCTTTATATTTATTATAACATCATTCTAAAAATGTTCTCTTCCAGGACTGGCTGAAGAAGGCGGAGAGGATTAGGTGTCCGGCCCCTCTTCCCGAAGGCTCGCCGAATCCTTTGTTAACCAGGATGCTTGACCGCGCGCCGTATCAGGTGCCATCAGGCGAAGACGAGGGGAGGAATAGAGAAGCCATAAGCGGGCCTCATTTTTTACACATCCAGATTGGGGGAGTAGGTGCCTCCGTGAAGGAGGATAATCAGGGAGGGGAATCTAAAATCCCCTCTCCCCAAGGTAAGAAAAGGGGCGCCTCCGAGGAATTGGAAACGGAAGCTTCTAAACGAGGGAAGAAAACCTTGCAAGGGGGCCGGTCCTCCACCGAACCGTAAGTGAAAGAGTACTTTGATAAGCATATCCTGTTTTGTCTCTGAGAATAATGACCAAAATGTATTCGTTGTAGTACGGCTCGTAGCCCTTCTTCACAGAATTCGTCCTCGGGGGATCTTCCTCCGGAGATGATGGAGAGCGAGTTGCCTCCCCCTGCCTCCCTGTCACATGGGGTGGACGACCCCGAAGTGTCGTCACGGAGGATTTCTCCGGACCCACCAAGGCCAGAAGTTGACACTTCGGCTGCCCGGAGTCTGAAGTATCCGGCTCCCAAGGAGAGCTTCAGGAGGAGTCCGGGATTGTCCGATGCACATCCGTACACACTAATGGGCCTTCTGGAGCGAGCGGCCGTCTCCGAGACGCATCGTGCTCTAATGGGCACGGTAGTTGAGAGGATTTCATCCGCGAAAAGCGGTTTGAATGAAGATTTTACAAGTCTACTGAGAGGCTTTGAGGTACGCAAAAAGTGTATTTTTGATGTTTCCGCACATGCTAAGTGTGCTCTATATAGATAGTAGCCCCTGAGACTCTAGTTGCCATCAACGTGGCGGACAGAGGATCATAATCTGTGTTAAATAATTGCGCTGCTTTATGTGCAGGTGGCTGAGGGTTCGGCAGCCGACCGATCTGCTAATTTTGCCGAACTAAAGCGGCAGCTAGACGTGGCCGATGCCGACATCACACTTGTTAACAAGTGGCTTGACGAGGCCCAGGGTATGTATATTTGGCTTGTCAGCAAATCCTTTTAAGAGGAGCATGATTATAATATGCTGTTACTGCAGATGGAGCTGCTGCCGTGGAGACCCTTCGGGCGGAGCTTGCCCAAGCCAAGGAGCAAGCCCGGATAAGTGATGCGGCCGCTTTGAAGGCGGTCGAGGAGTTAAAAGCCGAACAGGCTGCTCGTCGCCGGAGCAAAGAAAAGATAGCTTAGATGGCTACCGAGCTGGAAGATGCCGCCAACCGTCGCGAGCTCCTTGAATAGGAAAATCAAGCAAAAGCAGCTGACCTGAAGAAGGCCCTAGAGGCAGCCAAGGAAACCCGCTCTAAAATGAGGGGGATGAGGGAGGAGCTTCATGAAGCTGGAGATATCGTGGCTGGAAAGCCCTATCTGTTGCGGATGAAATTTGGAGATCCGAAGTATGCCCCTCTGGATCAGTTGTGGAGTGCGGCAGATGCATATGCAGACCTAGAAAAGAGTGGTGCTGATGCATCCGAGTTTTACGAAGACTGGCAGGACCATAAGGCTGAGAGGTTATTCTGGTCGCAGTTCAGTGCCCCGACACGTCCGCTGCCATTAAATGAAAAGATGGCCGCATGGCTCGAACTCCACAGATTGTCCGGGCTTGCTATGAGGTCAGTCATGGATCATCTTTGGCAACAAGGGCCAAGACCAGACAACTATTTTGGATTAGTGCAACAATTCCTTGGTGCCGTGTCGCATATCGACGCTGTGAAGAGGTCGGCGTGCATAGAGGGTGCACGGATGGCTCTTGCCCGTGTTAAAACATACTGGGCTAGGATGGAAGCCACCGCTATTGCAACCCGGAGTGCGGTGGACGGCCAGGACCCGGCCAAAGCACTATTTCGAAGAAGTCTTAGAAGGCGCCTGTTTAATAGAGGCTCAGTGCTCGAAGAGTGCCATGTTTGAATGACATGTATCATGATTGTAAAGACAATGCTATTTTAATTATAAAGGCTGTTTTTATACTTTTGCCTGAAGGTATTATAATGCCTCCTGTGTGGCCGTTTATGTATATATATATCCTGAAAGTTTGTAGTCATCTGCTTCAGTCCCCACGCACATAATGCGGGGGTGTTCGAAAAAATGCATAGTCACACTTGATCCATCGTCTTTGTCCATTAAGGACATGATAGCGCGGCGAACCAGGCAATCGGACTATATAGCTTTAACACTTTCACTTAGCCATAGGAGTTTGATGGTGGGGCTACTACATAGCCCCTGGTACTTTCACATTCAGCCGGTTATGGTGCGCGTATGTACGTGACCAGGAAATCGGTCCTTCGTTAATGCGGAGGAATTGCGAAGATTTCGCTGGGTCATCGAGTGGTTGACCAATCTCGCGTTGTATCATGACAGTTAGTTTTTGGTTTTCTCTACTGAGGTGCTCGTCCAGGTGAACCGGGGCACAATCGCAGTAGTTCTTCCGGTGCCGCCTTAGCCGATAGAACGGAACATAAGGTAGCAAAACATGGGAGCCGGGCAAACCCAACATTTGACCTAAGACATGATTCAGAGCTGATGCATATAAGGTCAAACTCGCGACGCCGAACACTCCCTAAGGTATTCAGACTTTATAATGTGTACTGGGCTGAATAATGCCCTTAACAATAAGCCCTGATTTTCCAGGTATGAGCGGTAGTCTGGTGTAACACCCCGAGACCGATGCTCGAGAAGACTTCCATATATTCCGGGTTTCGCCGTGTGTTTCATTTGTGCCTGCCCTTTTTATTTTTGCATTGCATCATGTCATCATGCCATCATCTCACAAATCTTTTGCAACTCAACTAAATAAATGGCATGGATCTTTGATCCATTTAAATCGAGGGAATTCACATGGTGATTCTCTTTAAAACATATCCTCTCGATATTTAGAGAGCTATAGTAAATATTCCATTTTTGGAATTCACCATAACACACTTGCAAAATCCCAATGCCTTAGTTATGTTAATTCTTGATCTCCAACTTTGCCATTTATTCTTTCATCATCTTCCGGAGCTCCACCAAAAATCTCAACATTTTGGCTACTCCTAAAGTCTAGACTCCATTCAAACTCCTTCGGTGCAAGTTAAATAATTTTAGATTTAACTTCTCCTATTTTGTTGGAACCATTTTTGTTGGGTTGGAAATATTCCGTAAAGCCTTACAAATATGTCCCACCATTTTATTCTTGTTCTTGGCCTTTTCTTTTAATTCTTTTGAAATGCTCTCTCTTTTTTTCTGCTAAAGAGAGAGCAGAGAGCCCAGCCAACCTCCCGCGCCCACCTAAGGTCATCCAGCCCGCAGGCCGGCCCATCCATTCCGGCCCAGTCCCTCCTAACCCTAACCCTCTCCCGATCGACCGGTCGACCCCATCTCTCCCTCTCGTCCTCCCACGCTGCCACCTCACCCTCGATCCCCATCTCACTCTCGATCCCGCGCGCCTCCCTCTGTAGCACCAGGCCTCGCTCGACCTCCTCCTCGCCAAATCCTTGTCGCCTGAGTGCTCGAGGAGAGGAGCTCCTTCGCCCGCCTCCGTCGTCCTCCCTGCCGTCACCGTCGCCAAGGCCAAGCTCGAGCCCGGCGTCGTCCATGTCACCGGCGGCCTTATTCTTCCTCTGGAGCGACCCCCCCGCTCGACCTCCCCGAGCCGTCTCCCTCGCCGTCGTCCATGGCCACACCTTAGCCAAGTGCTAGCGCAGCATCGCCGCATCCTGCCGTTCTCCGTCGTCGCCGGACCCGCGCCATCCTCTGCTTCCTCTACGGTGACCATGGGCCCCATCGTCATCGCGCCTTTTCGCCACCACTAGAGCCCGCTGCCGCCACCACCGGATCTGGCTGTGCCTCGCCAGGGTCCTCCCCTGCTGCGCCTCGGTCCCTGCTGGAGCTCCTCTGCTCCTGCCGTTCCTCTGCTACAAGCCGACCTCCACCTTCCGTTTCGGCCAATGCAGTTCGCCCAAGTTCCTGCTCAGCATCGTCATCGCTCACGAGGCCCCTTGTGATGTTTTGTGTTGGACCGTCAAGATCTGCAAGATCGACTACATGGACGCCAAGACCATACCAGGACCGCCAAGCATCTTCTCTGTGATTTTTGCCAAGTACCACAACGATGCGTCAAGTACCTCTACCGTCGTCTCCGGAAACGCCAAGTACCCCTACGCACGAAGACGCCAAGTTCGTTTCGGGATTCATCAAGTACCGCTACCGATGGCTTGAACGACTACGAAACGTGTACCACTACTTCCACTACAAACTTGAACCACCCTGAAACGGACGCTTCAAAGGTATAATGACGAGACGACCGCCCATGTACGAATGCATGTTGTATGAGATGCCCGTGTTTGCACCGTGTCCGATTTGTCACTCTTTTGCCATGCCACCGACACGTGGGAACCCGGTATCTGGGATCACCTCACCATCTTTTGCATGTTCTGCACATCCACACTTTCGTTCGCACCGACATCTTGATGAGTTGTCGGATCATCGGAATGTTGCCGTGGCACCATTTCCGTTTCGCCGCCGTGGCACCGTTTTTGTTCCACCATGGTGACCAAATGCTTCATAACATACTTATGTCAACATTTTCATAAAAATTGCATAAAACTTGCATATGTCATCCGCATCATGATAACAACAATTAAAATGTTTAAAATTGTTGCTTGCTTTAAATTGCTAAATAACATGGGGATTTTCTGGAAGTGTTGTTTGTGTTTCCGGCCTCATTTAAACTTGCCTAAATAGTTAGTTTATTTATGCTTCACCTCTTGCCATGTTTAACAACACTTAATATTGTTTAGTAGCATAACCGAGAGAGAACTAAATAATTGATGTGGTGTTCCGTCAATATGCAACTCGTTGCATATTGAGCTCCACTTAATTTGTAGTGTTGTTTGTTGCACTTTGCCATGCCATGCCTCATTAAACCGGACATGCATCATACTTGTTTGTGCATCATGACATGTTTATGCTTGTGTGTTTACTATGTTGTTTGCTTCTTTCCGGTTTGCTTCTCTCGTTAGCTTCGATTTCGTTCCGGAGTTGTGAGGATTCATTTGACTATGTCCGTTTGTCTTCTTCATGGACTCGTTCTTCTTCCTTGCGGGATATCAGGCAAGATGACCATTACCCTCGATATCACTTCTATCTTTGCTTGCTAGTAGCTTCGTTCTATCGCTATGCTGCGCTACCTATCACTTGTTTACCAAGCCTCCCAAATTGCCATGAACCTCTAACCTTTGTCATCCTTCCTAGCAAACCGTTGTTTGGCTATGTTACTGCTTTGCTCAGCCCCTCTTATAGCGTTGTTAGTTGCAGGTGAAGTTGAAGATTGCTCCATGGTCGACAGGATTATGTTGGGATATCACAATATCTCTTATTTAATTAATGCATCTATATACTTGGTAAAGGGTGGAAGGCTCGGCCTTATGCCTGGTGTTTTGTTCCACTCTTGCCGCCCTAGTTTCCGTCATACCGGTGTTATGTTCCTTGATTTTGCGTTCCTTACGCGGTTGGGTGATTTATGGGACCCCCTTGACAGTTCGCTTTGAATAAAACTCCTCCAGCAAGGCCCAACATTGGTTTTAACATTTGCCACCTAAGCCTTTTTCCCTTGGGTTCTGCAGACTCAAGGGTCATCTTTATTTTACCCCCCCGGGCCAGTGCTCCTCCGAGTGTTGGTCGAAACTAGAGCACCGTGCGGGACCATTCCTTGGCAACTTGGATTCGTCGGTACCTGTACGCTTAGCTTATCCGGTGTGCCCTGAGAACGAGATATGTGCAGCTCCTATCGGGATTTGTCGGCACAACGGGTGGTCTTGCTGGTCTTGTTTTACCATTGTCGAAATGTCTTGTAAACCGGGATTCCGAGACTGATCGGGTCTTCCTGGGAGAAGGAATATCCTTCGTTGACCGTGAGATCTTGTGATGGGCTAAGTTGGGACACCCCTGCAGGGTATAAACTTTCGAGAGCCGTGCCCGCAGTTATGTGGCAGATGGGAATTTGTTAATATCCGGTTGTAGAGAACTTTACACTTGACTTAACTAAAACGCATCAACCGCGTGTGTAGCCGTGATGGTCTCTTTTCGGTGGAGTCCGGGAAGTGAACACGGTTTTGGGTTATGTTTGACGTAAGTAGGAGTTCAGGATCACTTCTTGATCATTGCTAGCTTCACGACCGTTCCTTTGCTTCTCTTCTCGCTCTTATTTGCGTATGTTAGCCACCATATCATGCTTAGTCGCTGCTGCAAGCTCACCACTTATCCATTCCTTACCCATAAGCTTAAATAGTCTTGATCTCGCGGGTTTTGAGATTGCTGAGTCCTCGTGACTCACCAGATACTATCACAATAGTTGCAGGTGCCGATGATACCAGTGCAGAGGATGCTACCTAGCTCAGATGGGAGCTCAATGAAGATCTTAGCTGTTGCTATGTGTTGTTTCTTGTTGATCAGTAGTGGAGCCCAGTTGGGACGATCGGGGATCTAGTAGTTGGGTTATCTTCTTTTCTTTTGGCTTCGTCCGTAGTCGGACTATGTGTGTACTCTGAATGATGTATGATTTATTTAAGTACTTGTGTGAAGTGGCGATTGTAAGCCAACTCTTTATCCCAGTCTTGTTCATTACATGGGATTGTGTGAAGATGACCCTTCTTGCGACAAAACCACAATGCGGTTATGCCTCTAAGTCGTGCTTCGACACGTGGGAGATATAGCCGCATCGTGGGTGTTACATCTGGTGTGACAAAAGTGCTGAAAACGCCAGTATCCCTCCCGGTTGTATGAAGTTTCCGGAGGGGAAGAAGCAACAAGAGATGTTAAAAAGGTTTACACAGGGTCTTAATCTAAAAAGAAACTTTTGTGCGGGTACCTGCTGCACGTCTGCGCCTTTATCTCCGTTGTGCCATATCCTGGAAGGGTGTAGCACGATGGTCGTCTGTAAAAGAAGAAACCCAGGTGAAAGACTTTGTGTGAGGTGTTCATCAGTCTGAATAAATCATGAAAATGCAATATGCTATTTTTATTGATAGGGTCAAGCCGAACTACGGGCTCTTTTTGCGAGGAGCCCCTAGCATCTTTTGTGGGGAAATCCCAACTGGGCTGTTACGTTAGGTGGAGTGCCGGACTCGACTAACCATGTCCGTGGTCTTGATGACTGGCCATTAGTCCTGGTTGGAGGGACCGCTTAGTGTTCGGCTGCTAGAGCCGCCACATATTCTTCCGCACATAAGGAACGCTCTGTGTTTCCGCTAACTGTGATGACGCCGCGTGGACCGAGCATCTTAAGTTTGAGGTAGGCTTAATGTGGTACTGCGTTAAAACGAGCGAAGGTCGTTCGTCCGAGTAGTGCGTGATAGCCACTCCGGAATGGAGCGATGTCGAAGGTTAATTCCTCGCTTCTGAGGTTGTCGGGGGAACCAAATACAACCTCTAGTACTAGAGATCCTGTATAGTGGGCCTCCACGCCTGGTATTACTCCTTTAAAGGTAGTGTTACTGAGGCTGATCCGTGAATGGTCTACCCCATTTTGTGGACAGTGTCCTGATATATTAGGTTTAGACTACTACCGCCGTCCATGAGGACTCGTGTGAGACGGTATCTGTAAATTATTGGGTCGAGCACCAAGACAGCCGATCCTCCGTGCCGGACACTAGTCGGATGGTCCCTGCGATCAAAGGTTATCGGGCAGGCCAACCAGGGATTAAATTTGGGGGCAGCGGGCTTAACAGCGTATACGTCTCTGAGTGCGCGTTTCCGCGCTCTCTTTGGAATGTGAGTTGCGTAAATCATATTTACTGTTTTGACTTCTGGTGGGAATTTTTTCTATCCTCCAGTGTTCGGCTGACGAGGCTCATCCTCGTCCTCACTTGGCGTCTCCCTCCCCTTTTGTTCGTCGTTCAGCTTGCCATCCTGTTTGAAAACCCAACACTCTTTGTGGGTGTGGTTTGCAAGATTTTCGGAGGTGCCGTGAATCTGACATAATTTGTCTAGAATCTTGTTTAGGCTGGACGGTCCATCTCTACTGCCTTTAAATGGCTTCTTCCGTTAACCAGGTCGAGAGCCCCTGAATCCGGCATTGACTGTCGTATTCTCTGGGTTGTCATTATTATTTCGACGCCTGTTTTTGTTGCGTCGCGGCTGCTCGTTGCCACCCCTGACTTTGGATGTGCTTGGGTCGCTGGTGCCGCTACGGGCCAACCAGCTGTCCTCGCCCGCGCAAAAGCTGGTCATGAGGCTTGTTAAGGCTGCCATCGTCCTCGGTTTTTCTTGGCCGACGTGTCTGGCAAGCTATTCGTCCCGGATACTGTTTTTGAAGGCCGCTAAAGCCTCGGCATCCGGGCAGTCGACTATTTGATTTTTCTTAGTAAGAAACCTGTTCTAGAGATTTCGGGCTGACTCTTTGGGCTGTTGAATTATATGACTTAGGTCATCAGCGTCCGGAGGCCGGACATAAGTTCCTTGAAAATTGGCCATGAAAGCATCCTCGAGCTCTTCCCAACTTCCAATTGAGTTTTCGGGAAGGCTTTTCAATCAGTGCCGAGCTGGTCCCTTTAATTTGAGGGCTAGATATTTGATGGCATGGAGATCGTCTCCGCGAGCCATATGGATATGAAGGATAAAGTCCTCGATCCAGACCCCAGGGTCTGTAGTTCCATCGTATGCCTTTATATTCACTGGTTTAAATCCTTCCGGAAACTCGTGATCTAGTACCTCATCGATGAAGCACAGGGGGTGCGCGGCACCCCTGTATCTTGTTGTGTCATGGCATGGTGTCGAAGGTTGTTGTGTTCGGTTCTAATTCCAAGATGGTATTAGATCGATGTGATCGTTTCGGTAGTTCTGATCCTGTGCTGGTGCGCGCTTCCTAGATCCGTAGATGGATCTGGCCATACCGAACTTTCTGTCCAGGAGCTGACGTAAATCGTGTGCTGACTTGTGGGCGGCATCATTAGCCGTCTTGTCACGGCCATGGGGCGATCGGTCTGGCTGATGAATTGTTTTCAGCTGGGTGGGCTCTACGGCCTCGTCGTCGAATTCAGGCAGCAGCTTGCGCTTTGGATATGTCTTTGTGTGGCGATCGTCGCCGTATTTTTCTCCAGTGTCGAGCACTTTGTTCCTCCTGCGGTTAAGTGTATCCTGCGCGGCCTTAAGCCTTTTCTTCTGCTTCTTTAGGCTCCTCGTGGTGGCAATGAGCCTTCTATGGAGGTTCTCTTGTTCCAAGAGTTTTTCTGGGATGTTGAGTGCATCATCGTCCGGGCTATTCTCCTCTCCGGATACAGGTTGTTGAATTTTACCCTCGGGATCGGCGTTGTCTGACGTCAGCTCCGGACTATTTTCACCGTCCCCTGGCTCATCCTGCTCCATCGCTGCGTCCATGGGGTCGTCGTTTCCTTTGGAATCAACCGGGCTATTATTATTTTTTGCGCTGTTGTCACTGTTTTTACTGTGCCGGGATTCAGAGCGGCGTCTACGTTGCCGCTTTGGTGGCTTATCGAGGGGATTATCCTTCATAGTATCGTCACCATCGCCTTCTTTTGGTGTGTCCACCATGTATATATCGTATGATGACGTGTCAATCTAGCGCATCGGTTAAATCATCGACAGTGGCTATAAAGTGGGTGGTGGGTGAGGGACGAATTTCTTCGTCGTCCGCTCTCCACTCGACCTGGACATAGTTCAGCCAAGAATCTCCTGACAAGGACAGAGACCTTAATGAGTTCAGCACGTCAGCCAGGGGGGAATGGTGAAAGATATCCGCGGTGGTGAACTCCATGACGGGTGCCCACTCTGATTCGATAGGAACGGACGCACGCGGTTCGGATCCTGCAGCCGGAGATGAGCCCGGGGGTCCGATAATGCCACTCTCATAGGAGGTGGGATCAGTGTTCGGCTCCGACGCCGATGAATGTGCGGCCTCTATTGCGGGGTCCATCCACCCGTCCTCAGAAGGCATGATCTGCTCTAGATTGATTCCCAGCGCCAACGCGGGTGCGATCAACCGAATACTATCCGATGGCAGATCAAAGTCATGTTCATCGTGACTGTTTGGCGCACCTGTCGTGGGCTCGAATCCATTGAAGATCAAGTCTCCGCGGATGTCGGCAGTATAGTTTAAGCTTCCAAACCAAACCTGATGGCCAGGGGCATAGCTGTCGATCTGCTCCAAATGGCCAAGCGAGTTGGCCCACAGTACGAAGCCGCTGAATACGAAGATCTGTGCAGGAAGGAAAGCCTCCCCCTGGACCGCATCGCTGAAGATGATCGAGGGAGCCATCAAGCCTTATCGCGACGGCACCGTGCAACTCTCAATGAAAGCACCAATGTCGGTGTCAAAACCGGCGGATCTCGGGTAGGGGGTCCCGAACTGTGCATCTAAGGCTAATGGTAACAAGAGGCAGGGGACACGATGTTTTACCCAGGTTCGGGCCCTCTTGATGGAGGTAATACCCTACTTCCTGCTTGAATATCTTGATGATTTGAGTATTACAAGAGTTGATCTACCATGAGATCATAGAGGCTAAACCCTAGAGCTAGCCTATGATTAAGATTGTTGTTGTCCTACGGACTAAACCCTCTGGTTTATATAGACACCGGAGGGGGCTAGGGTTACACAGAGTCGGTTACAGAGAAGGAAATCTACACATCCGAATATCCAAGCTTGCCTTCCACGCAAAGGAGAGTCCCATCCAGACACGAGACGAAGTCTTCAGTCTTGTATCTTCATAGTCCAACAGTCCGGCCAAAGCATACAGTCCGGCTGTCCGAGGACCCCTTAATCCAGGACTCCCTCAGTGCGTGCGGAGATCTCAACCTGCCCAGCCTGCCTACTTGATACGTCTCCAATGTACGTATAATTTTTGATTGTTCCATGCTATTATATTATCTCTTTTGGATGTTTATGGGCTTTATTTTACATATTTATATCATTTTTGGGACTAACCTACTAAACAGAGGCCCAGCCCGTATTGCTGTTTTTTTGCCTATTCAGTATTTCGAAGAAAAGGAATATCAAACGAAGTCCAAACGGAATGAAACCTTCGGGAGCGTGATTTTTGGAACGAACGTGATCCAGAGGACTTGGAGTGCAAGTCAAGAAGCAATCGAGGCGGCCAGGAGATAGGAGGGCACGCCCACCCCTACTGGGCGCGCCCCTGTCTCCTGGGCCCCATGAGAGGCCACCGATGTACTTCTTCCTCTTATATATACCTACGTACCCCGAAAACATCCAGGGAGCCAACGAAAAACAATTTCCACCGCCGTAACCTTCTGTATCCGTCAGATCCCATCTTGGAGCCTTCGCCGGCGCTCCGCCGGAGGGGGAATTGACCACGGAGGGCTTCTACATCAACACCATAGCCCTTCTGATGAGTTGTGAGTAGTTTACCACAGACCTTCGAGTCCATAGTTATTATCTAGATGGATTCTTCTCTCTTTTTGGATCTCAATACAATGTTCTCCCCCTCTCTTGTGGATATCTATTCTATGTAACTCTTTTTGCGGTGTGTTTGTCGAGATCAGATGAATTGTGGGTTTATGATCAAGTTTATCTATGAGAAATATTTGAATCTTCTCTGAATCTTTTATGTATGATTGAGTTATCTTTGCAAGTCTCTTTGAATTATCAGTTTGGTTTGACCTACTAGATTGATCTTTCTTTCCATGGGAGAAGTGCTTATCTTTGCGTTCAATCTTGCGGTGTCCTTACCTAGTGACAGAAAGGGTTGCTAGGAACGTATTGTATTGTTGCCATCGAGGATAAAAAGATGGGGTTTATATCATATTGCTTGAGTTTATCCCTCTACATCATGTCATCTTTTTAATGCGTTACTCTGTTCTTATGAACTTAATACTCTAGATGCATGCTGGATAGCGGTCGATGTGTGGAGTAACAGTAGTAGATGCAGGCAGGAGTCGGTCTACTTTTCGCGGACGTGATGCCTATATACATGATCATTCCTAGATAATCTCATAATTATTCGCTTTTCTATCAATTGCTCGACAGTAATTTGTTCACCCACCGTAATACTTATGCTATCTTGAGAGAAGCCACTAGTGAAACCTATGGCCCCCGGGTCTATCTTTTATCATATAAGCTTTCAATCTACTTTTATTTGCATCTTTACTTTTTGCATCTATATTATAAAATACCAAAAATATATTTATCTTATCATACTATCTCTATTAGATCTCATTTTCTAAAGTGGCCGTGAAGGGATTGACAACCCCTTTATTGCGTTGGTTACGAGTTCTTTATTTGTTTGTGTAGGTGCGTGGGACTTTTGAGGAGCCTCCTACTGGATTGATACCTTGGTTCTCAAAAACTGAGGGAAATACTTACAGTACTTTGCTGCATCACCCTTTCCTCTTCAAGGAAAATCAACACAAGCTCAAGACGTAGCAAGAAGGATTTCTGGCGCCATTGCCGGGGAGGTCTTCGCTCAAGTCAAGACATACCAAGTACCCATCACAAACTCATCTCCCTCGCATTTACATTATTTTCCATTTGCCTCTCGTTTTCCTCTCCCCCACTTCACCCTTGCCGTTTTATTCACCCTTTTTCTGTTCGTCTTTACGTTTACCTTTTTGTCTTACTTGG
The DNA here is from genome assembly GCF_002162155.2 of Triticum dicoccoides. Lineage (NCBI taxonomy): Eukaryota > Viridiplantae > Streptophyta > Magnoliopsida > Poales > Poaceae > Triticum > Triticum dicoccoides. The sequence goes on along the minus strand of NC_041385.1, from coordinate 209,101,690 downwards.
CTCGTTTGCTCATTTGGTTGGAATAATTGTGTATTTATTACTAAACAAAGAAGCTAAGATCTATGGATCCTCATCCGCTTGGTAATCTTTTTAAGAGATCCAATTATGATGAACCAATTGCTAGTGAGTTTTTGCACTAGATTATCTTTATGAAGTTTTGCTGGAAATTCGTGAAGCTGAAAATTGTGATGAAGAACTTTATGAAGTGATTCATGATAGATCTTTGAATAAAAAGCATGATTGCAATGATTTTAATACAAATTCTCTTGATGTCAATTGTGCTAATAATATGCAAAACCCTAAGCTTGGGGATGCTAGTTTTGCTATGTCTACTACTTGTTGCAATGATCATGATTGGAGTGATTCTTCTTATGATCTTGAAAATTTATTTAAGCCCCATGATGAATATGAGATTGATAATAGTGTTTGCAATAATATTGAAAGTGGTTTTGGAAGAGTCCCAACTTTAGATCCCACATATTTGGAGAACGTTCAATCTTATGGTATTTTTGATAAAAGTGGGTTTGGAGAGATCCCACTATTTTGGAAGAGTGTCAACTTCGCACGCATGTGGATCGTGTTGGAATATTTTATGTGATAGTTATTTTGTCGAATTTGCTTATGATCCTACATGTAATTATTATGAGAGAAGAAAATATGGTTGTAGAAATTTTCATGTTACTAAATTACCTCTCTTCATGTTGAGATTGCTATCATCTCTTTATTCTTCCTTGCATATGCTAGTTTTTGCTTGCCTTGATAATTTATTTGCTTACAAGATGCCTATGCATAGGAAGTATGTTAGACTTAAGTGTGTTTTTCACATGTTTTATGATGCTCCCTTTGTGCTTCAATTCTTGTCTTTCATGTGAGCATCATTGAAATCTCAATGCCTAGCTAAAAAGGCTTTAAAGAAAAGCGCTTGTTGGGAGAGAACCCAATATTTTTCCTTGCTGTTATTTAATAAATTTTGCATCTACCTTCTGTTTAGATGTGTTTTAATTAGTGTTTGTGCCAAGTAGAACCTATAGGATAACCTATGGTGATAGTTGATTTGATTCTGCTGAAAAACAGAAACTTTGCACGCACGAAATTAGTTTTGCTAAATTACATAAACGTGATTTTGCGTTGATTCTTTTTGATGCTGATCAATAGACACATTTTCCAGGACTTCCTATTTTGGTAGGATTTTTAGAGTTCCAGAAGTTTGAGTTAGCTACAGATTGCTACAGACTGTTCTGTTTTTGACAGATTCTGTTTTGTGTGTGTTGTTTGCTTATTTTGATGCATCTATGGCTAGTATTAAGTGGTATGAACCATAGAGAACTTGGAATACACTAGGTTTAATACCAAAATAAATAAATAATGGGTTCATTACAGTACCTTATGTGGTGGTTTTGTTTTCTTTCACTAACGGAGCTTATGAGATTTCCTGTTGAGTTTTGTGTTGTGAAGTTTTCAAGTTTTGGGTAAAGATTTGATGGACTATGGAATAAGGAGTGGCAAAAGCCTAAGCTTGGGGATGCCCATGGAACCCCAAGATATGCAAGAGTATCCAAAAGCCTAAGCTTGGGGATGCCCCGGGAAGGCATCCCCTCTTTTGTCTTCGTTCATTGGTAACTTTACTTGGAGCTATATTTTTATTTGCCACATGATATGTGTTTTGCTTGGAGCGTCGTGTATGATATTAGTATTTGCTTTTTAGTTTTACACAATCATCCTTGCTGTACACACCTTTTGGGAGAAGCCTACTTTATTAGAATTTATCAGAATACTCTATGTGCTTCACTTATATCTTTTGAGCTTGATAGTTTTTGCTCTAGTGCTTCACTTTTACCTTTTAGAGCACGGCGGTGGCTTAATTTTGTAGAAATTGCTAGTCTCTCATGCTTCACTTATATTATTTTGAGAGTCTTTTAGAACAGCATGTATTTGCTATGGTTATAAATTGGTCCTAGAATGGTAGGCATCCAAGTTGGATATAATAAAAACTATCATAGGAAGTGAATTGGATGCTATGATCAATTTGATACTTGATAAATTGTTTGAGATATGGAGGTAGTGATATTAAAGTCATGCTAGTTGGGTGATTATGAATTTAAAGAATGCTTGTGTTGAAGTTAGCAAGTCCTGTAGCATGCACATATGGTTAAAGTTGTGTAACAAATTTGAAACATGAAGTGTACCTGGCTTGTGCATCCTTATGAGTGGCGGTCGGGGACGAGCGATGGCCTTTTCCTACCAATCTATCCCTCTAGGAGCATGCGCGTAGTGCTTGATTTTTGATGACTTCTAAATTTTTGCAATAAGTATATGAGTTCTTTTGACTAATGTTGAGTCCATAGATTTTACGCACTTTTACCTTCCCACCATTGCTAGCCTCTTCGGTACCGTGCATTGCCCTTTCTCACCTTGAGAGTTGGTGCAAACTTCGCCGGTGCATCCAAACCCCGTGATACGATACGCTCTATCACACATAAACCTCATTATATCTTCCTCAAAACAGCCACCATACCTACCTATTATGGCATTTCCATAGCCATTCTGAGATATATTGCCATGCAACTTTCCACCATTCCGTTCCTTATCATCATGACATACATTACTTTTGTCATATTGCCATTGCATGATCATGTAGTTGACATCGTATTTGTGGCAAAGCCACCATGCATAACTGTTCATACATGTTACTCTTGAATCATTGCACCATCCCGGTACACCGCTGGAGGCATTCTTATAGAGTCATATCTTGTTCTAGTTTTGAGTTGTAATTCATATGTTGTAATCAATAAAAGTGTGATGATCATCATTATTAGAGCATTGTCCCAAAGAAAAAAAAAGAAAGAAAAAAGAGAAAGGCCGAAAAAAAGAAAGGCCAAAAAAAAGAAAAAACAGGAAAAAAAAGAAAAAGAAGAAAAAAGAAAATAAATAAAAAGGGGCAATGTTACTATCTCTTTTTCAACACTTGTGCTTCAAAGTAGCACCATGTCCTTCATACAGTGAGTCTCATATCTTGTGCTTCAAAGTAGCACCACGTTTTTCATATAGTGAGTCTCATATGTTGTCACTTTCATATACTAGTGGGAATTTTTCATTATAGAACTTTGCTTTTATATTCCTACGATGGGCTTCCTCAAATGCCCTAGGTCTTTGTGAGCAAGCAAGTTGGATGCACAACCACTAGTTTTCTTTTGTTGACCTTCATTCACTTATAGCTCTAGTGCATCCGTTGCATGGCAATCCCTACTCCTCATGTTGACATCAATTCATGGGCATCTCCATACCCGTTGATTATCCTCGTCAATGTGAGACTTTCTCCTTTTTTGTCTTCTCCACACAATCCCCATCATCATATTCTATTCCACCCATAGTGCTATATCCATGGCTCACGCTCATGTATTGCATGAAAGTTGAAAAAGTTTGAGATTATTTAAGTACGAAACAATTGCTTGGCTTGTCATCGAGGGTGTATAATTTGGGAACATATTTCTGTGACGAAAATGAAGCATAGCCTAACTATATGATTTTGTAGGGATGGACTTTCTTTAGCCATGTTATTTTGAGAAGACATGATTGCTTTGATTAGTATGCTTGAAGTGTTACTATTTCTTTTATAATATGAACTTTTATTTTGAATCATTTGGATCTGAACATTCATGCCACAATAAAGAAAATTACATTGAGAATTATGCTAGGTAGCATTCCACATCAAAAATTCTGTTTTTATCATTTACCTACTCGAGGACGAGCATGAATTAAGCTTGGGGATGCTTGATACGTCACCAACGTATATATAATTTTTGTTTGTTCCATGCTATTATATTATCCCTTTTGGATGTTTATGGACTTTGTTTTACATATTTATATCATTTTTGGGACTAACCTACTAACCAGAGGCCCAGCCCGTATTGCTGTTTTTTTTGCCTATTTCAGTATTTCGAAGAAAAGGAATATCAAACGGAGTCCAAACGGAATGAAACCTTCGGGAGCGTGATTTTTGGAACGAACGTGATCCAGAGGACTTGGAGTGCAAGTCAAGAAGCAATCAAGGCGGCCAGGAGATAGGAGGGTGCACCCACCCCTCCTGGGCACGCCCCTGTCTCCTGGGCCCCACGAGCGGCCACCGACGTACTTCTTCCTCCTATATATACCTACGTACCCCGAAAACATCCAGGGAGCCAACGAAAAACAATTTCCACCACTGTAACCTTCTGTATCCGTCAGATCCCATCTTGGAGCCTTCGCCGGCGCTCCGCCGGAGGGGGAATTGACCATGGAGGGCTTCTACATCAACACCATAGCCCTTCTGATGAGTTGTGAGTAGTTTACCACAGACCTTCGGGTCCATAGTTATTATCTAGATGGATTCTTCTCTCTTTTTGGATCTCAATACAATGTTCTCCCCCTCTCTTGTGGATATCTATTCGATGTAACTCTTTTTGCGGTGTGTTTGTCAAGATCCGATAAATTGTGGGTTTATGATCAAGTTTATCTATGAGAAATATTTGAATCTTCTCTGAATTTTTTATGTATGATTGAGTTATCTTTGCAAGTCTCTTCGAATTATTAGTTTGGTTTGGCCTACTAGATTGATATTTCTTGCCATGGGATAAGTGCTTAGATTTGGGTTCAATCTTGTGGTGTCCTTATCCAGTGATAGAAAGGGTTTGAAGGCACGTATTGTATTGTTGCCATCGAGGATAAAAAGACGGGGTTTATATCATATTGCTTGAGTTTATCCCTCTACATCATGTCATCTTTCTTAATGCGTTACTCTGTTCTTATGAACTTAATACTCTAGATGCATGCTGGATAGCGGTCGATGTGTGGAGTAATAGTAGTAGATGCAGGCAGGAGTCGGTCTACTTGTCGCGGTCGTGATGCCTATATACATGATCATGCCTAGATAATCTCATAATTATTCGCTTTTCTATCAATTGCTCGACAGTAATTTGTTCACCCACCGTAATACTTATGCTATCTTGAGAGAAGCCACTAGTGAAACCTATGGCCCCCAGGTCTATCTTTTATCATATAAGCTTTCAATCTACTTTTATTTGCATCTTTACTTTTTGCATCTATATTATAAAATACCAAAAAATATTTATCTTATCATACTATCTCTATTAGATCTCACTTTCACAAGTGGCCATGAAGGGATTGACAACCCCTTTATTGCGTTGGTTGCGAGTTCTTTATTTGTTTGTGTAGGTGCATGGGGCTTTTGAGGAGCCTCCTACTGGATTGATACCTTGGTTCTTAAAAACTAAGGGAAATACTTACGCTACTTTGCTGCATCACCCTTTACTCTTGAAGGAAAACAAACACAAGCTCAAGACATAGCACTACTCGCGATCCTCCCTAGCCTAGCGCGAAGAACTCGCACAGACACAAAGACACAAAGATTTATACTGGTTCGGGCCACCATTGTGGTGTAATACCCTACTTCAGTGTGGTGTGGTGGATTGCCTCGAGGGGCTATGGAAGAACTAGTAGAAAGGATGAACAAGCCTTGGGAGTTGAGGTGTGTTCTTGAGCTGGTGTGGTGCTCTACTTGTTCTGGTTTCGGCCCCTTTCTATGGTGGTGGCTAAGTCCTATATATAGTGCCTTGGTCCTCCTCCCAAATATGAGCAGGAAGGGATTCCACAACGATGGGATTTCAAAGGGGACAAGCAGTACAGTCTATCCTGACAAAAGTAGTCTTCGCCTGCGAATAGCCTCTGGACGTGGCGCTGTGGTGGGCTCGGTGATGACCTCCGTCTTGCCGTCCTGGCGGTCTTGGTCTTGTTGCACCAGAATGGAAACTTTTGGCTGATTCCTTGGGACTCCGTGCTTGCGGCTTGCCTCCCTTGCACCAAAGAGGAAACCTATGCTTTGTGCCCGCCTGGCGCCCGCCTGGCCTTGGTTGTCATGGCTCACGCCAGCTGAGCCTCGTGAGGTGGCTGCATAGAACTCTCCGCCCCTCAGGATCCCTCCTGAGGAGGCCAACTCCTTCAGGGGTCTTGGCGTCGTCCGCCTCGTGAGGCTTGGCCCCTCGCGAGGGTCTTGTGGTGTTGATGTCGAAGCTGGGCCGTACCAAGCCGTCAATGGAGCCACATGGTGGGCCACAGGCAAGCAGGACTGGATACCCCCAAGTCCAGGACGCCCACACACTTCACTGATATAGTAAACCGGCCGTTGAACCGGATATTCCTTGCCTGCTTCCTTCCGTTCCACCACAATAGCTACACTAACAGCCCGGGCGTTAGCAGCCACATATAATAACAACTACTCCTTATCAACGGGGGCAGCAAGGACTAGCAGCTTAGCTAGCTGTTTTTTCAAAGCTTCAAACGCGTCATTAGCAGCATCACTCCAGACGAAGTTATCTGTTTTCTTCATCATCTGGTACAGTGGTATGGCATTCTCACCCAACCTACTTATGAACCAGCTTAAGGAAACAATAAGACCCGCCAGACGCTGAACATCATTGATACATGCCAGCTTTTCCAGGGAGGTAATGGCCTTGATCTTCTCCGGGTTAGCCTCAATGCCTCTGTTAGAAAGCAGAAAACCCAAAAGCTTGCCTGCTGGCACACAAAAAATGCACTTGGCCGGGTTAAGCATCATTTTGTAGACCCAGAGATTGTTGAAAGTCTCCTTCAAATCATCTATTAAAGTTTCTCCTCTCTGGATTTCACCACAATATCATCCACATAAGCATGAACATTGCACCTAATCTGACTGTGAAGGCAATTCTGCACACATCGCTGGTAAGTCGCCTGGGCGCTCTTGAGCCCAAAAGGCATAGACACATAGCAGAAGGCTCCAAAGGGAGTGATAAAAATTGTCTTCTCCTAGTCCTTAACTGCCATCTTGATCTGATGATAATCAGAGTAAGCATCCAAAAAACTCAAATGCTCACAACCCGCCGTAGCATCAATGATTTGATCAATACGAGGGAGAGCAAAAGGATCAGCCAGTCAAGCTTTGTTTAAATCCGTGTAGTCCACGCACATACGCCAAGTGCCATTCTTCTTAAGCACCAGCACCGGATTAGCCAACCACTCAGGATGAAAGACTTCAACAATGAACCCAGCCGCCAAGAGCTGGGCCACTTCTGCACCAATGGCCTTACGCCTCTCCTCATTGAAGCGACGAAGGAATTGCTTGACCGGCTTAAATTTCGGACTAATATTAAGAGTGTGCTCAGTGAGTTCCCTCGGTACACCCGTCATGTCAGAAGGTTTCCATGCAAAGATGTCCCGGTTCTCACGGATGAACATGAGCGCGATTTCCTATTTTGGATTCAGGTTAGCACTGATACTGAACTGCTTGGATGAATCTCCATAAACAAAGTCAACTAGATTAGTGTCATCGGCCGACTTAAACTTCAGTACTGGATCATGCTCTGTAGTTGGCTTTTTCAAAGACTTCATATCCGCCGGATCAACATTGTCCTCGTAAAACTTCAACTCTTCTGTTGCACAGACAGACTCAGCATAAGTAGCATCACCTTCTTCACACTCCAAAGCTATCTTCCGACTCCCATGCACTGTAATGCTCCCTTTGTAACTCAGCATCTTGAGCTGTAAATAAACATAACAAGGCCGTGCCATGAACTTAGCATAAGTCGGCCGTCCAAACAGAGCGTGGTACGGGCTTCTAATTTTGACCACTTCAAAGGTTAACTTCTTGGCCCTGGAATCGTGCTCATCTCTAAAGGACACTTCTAGCTCAATATTGCCTACAGGGTACGCCGACTTACTAGGCACCACTCCATGGAAAACAGTATTGGACGGCTTAAGATTTTTATCGGTTAACCCCATGCGACGGAAAGTATCATAATAAAGGATATTAATGCTGCTACCTGCATCCATGTGTACCTTAGTGAATTTGAATCCACCAACTTGAGGCGCCACCACCAAAGCCAAGTGACCCAGATTATCAACCCTGGGTGGGTGATCCTATCGGCTCCACATAATGGGTTGCTCAGACCATCGCAAGTAATGGGGGACTGCCGGCTCAACGGCGTTCACAACCCTCTTATGGAGCTTCTAGTCCCGCTTGAATAGACTTGTGGTGAATACATGGTACTGCCCGCTATTCAACTACTTCAGATGACTTTGATATCCAGACTACTACTACTGCTGACTGCCTTGACCGGATTGTTGATTGTAACCACCCTGATTACCTTGATGGTGTTGGTGACCCTGGAAGGCAGAATTAGAAACGCCACCTCTGTAGCTTGGGCCATGAGAACCACCGCCACCAGAACCTGAGCCGCTGTCCGACCCATGATTGTTCTAGAAAAAATCAGAATTTTTGAGCTCCCTCATAATTTGACAATCTTTCCAAAGGTTGGTGACCGGCCTTTCCTTCGTGCCATGATTTGGGCATGGGTGATTCATCAAATGCTCAAGATTGATACTTGATCCACCAGTCCGAGGAGGTGGCTTCCCCTTATGATGCTGACCATTATTCTGTGTATTCGTACTGGCCACAAAATCTGAACTACTATCAGCCTTGCGCTTATCGTTGCCCCCCAGACTCGCCGGGTTATGCTGCTGGCCCTTGGTGTTTCCAGTCTTCTTTCCCTTTTCCGGCTTATCATCATTAGACACAGGGTCCTTGGTACTATCAGAGTTGGCATATTTAATTAGAGCCGCCATCAGCTGCTCCATATCATTGCAGTCGCGCTTGAGCCGCCCCAGCTTTTGCTTAAGAGGCAAAAAATGACATTTTTCTCCAACATTCACTACAAAAAAATACACTTCCATGATGATACGTGCTTGTCACAGTAGGTCGCGTTTTTTGTCATGCATATTTAATTAAACTTTGCATCAAAGTAGGTTGTCTAGATATGCAACTAGGTGAACAACCTATATGATGCGACAACAACAAGCACACGAGCAAGTAAGGGAAACAACACAAGTAAGCTTGCAAAAGTAAAGGCGCGAGATAACCAAGAGTGGAGCCGGTGGAGACGAGGATGTGTTACCGAAGTTCCTTCCTTTTGAGGGGAAGTACGTCTCTGTTGGAGCGGTGTGGAGGCACAATGCTCCCCAAGAAGCCACTAGGGCCACTGAGGGAGTCCTGGACTAGGGGGTGTCCGGATAGCCGAACTATCATCTTTGGCAGACTCCTAGACTATGAAGATACAAGATTGAAGACTCCGTCCCGTGTCCGGATGGGACTTTCCTTGGCGTGGAAGGCAAGCTTGGCGATACGGATATGTAGATCTCATAACCGACTCTGTGTAACCCTAGCCCTCTCCGGTGTCTATATAAACCAGAGGGTTTTAGTCCGTAGGATGAAAAACAATCATACCATAGGCTAGCTTCTAGGGTTTAGCCTCTCTGATCTCGTGGTAGATCTTCTCTTGTACTACCCATATCATTAATATTAATCAAGCAGGAGTAGGGTTTTACCTCCACTGAGAGGGCCCGAACCTGGGTAAAAACATCGTGTCCCTTGTCTCCTATTACCATCCGCCTAGACGCACAGTTCGGGACCCCCTACCCGAGATCCGCCGGTTTTGACACCGACATTGGTGCTTTCATTGAGAGTTCCTCTGTGTCATCACCTTTAGGGTGAGATTTTTCTCCCCGGACAGATCTTCGTATTTGGCGGCTTTGCACTGCGGGCAATTCGCTTGGCCATCTGAAGCAGATTAAAAGCTATGCCCCTGGCCATCTGGTCAGATTTGGAAGTTTGAACTATACGGCTGACGACCGCGGAGACTTGATCTTCGACGGGTTTGAGCCACAGCCAAGCGCGCCGCACTGTCACGATGGGCATGATCTAGCTCTGCTGCCGGACAGTGCCCTGGATGCCGCACAAGTGTCCGCCCCGACACTTAGCTCGGAGCCAACCGCGTCGATCGAGGACAGGTGGCTGGACACCACTTCGGGGGCTGCTACCTCTACGGCGATAGAGCCGAATACCAACCCTGTCCTTTGTGAAGCTCGTGACTCCAAGGTGCCGGACTCCTCTCCGGACTCTGAACCTTCCGCGCCCCTGCCAATCGAATCCGATTGGGCGCCGATCATGGAGTTCACCGCTGCGGACATCTTTCAGCACTCGCCCTTTGGTGACATCCTGAATTTGCTAAACTGTCTCTCTTTATCAGGAGAGCCCTGGCCGGATTATGGTCAGGACGGTTGGGATGCAGACGACGAAGAAATTCAAAGCCCACCCACCACCCACTTCGTAGCCACTGTCGATGACTTAACCGACATGCTAGACTTCAACTCTGAAGACATCGATGGTATGGACGACGATGCATGAGACGACCAAGAACCAGCGCCTACAGGGCACTGGAAGGCCACCTCGTCATACGACATTTACATTGTGGACATCCCAAAGGATGGGAATAGCGATGGAACAACGAAGGACGATCCCTCCAAGAAACATCCTAAGCGCCGGCGTCAGCGGCACCGCTCTAAATCCCGCCACAGCAAAAATGGAGATTCCGGCACCGGAGACAATAACACCCCGGACAGTGCCGAAGACAACCTCCTCCAGCAGGATTCAGCGCAGGAGGATGGAGAAGCTAGCCCTCATGAGAGAGCGGCAGACAGAGAGGTAGAGGATGATAATTATATGCCTCCCTCCGAAGACGAGGCAAGCCTTGACGACGACGAATTTGTCGTGCCTGAGGATCCCGTCGAACAAGAGCATTTCAAGCGCAGGCTTATGGCCACGGCAAGCAGCCTCAAGAAAAAGCAGCAGCAGCTTAGAGCTGACCAAGACTTGCTAGCTGACAAATGGACTGAAGTCCTTACAGCCGAAGAGTACAAACTCAATCGCCCCTCCAAGAGCTACCCAAAACGCAGGCTGCTGCCCCGATTAGAGGAGGAAGCACCTAAACCTACATCACCAGCGCATAATACGGCCGACCGGCCACCTCGTGGCCGCGATAGAGAGGCCTCTCGGCCCTACACTCAAGCCGCACCCCGGCGTCGCTCAAAAAATACCAAGGCGCACAAAAATGCGCCAGACCTGCGGGATATACTCGAGGACAAGGCAAGGCAAACAAGATCGATCTACGGATCGCGTGGGCGCCCCACGATACGCGACGATAAACGTCACGCCAGGTATGGCAATTCCGGCCGGGCAGAACATAGTAGACAAAGCTCATTTGAGCTGCGTCGTGATATAGCCCAATACAGAGGCGCCGCACAGCCACTATGCTTCACAAACGAAGTGATGGATCATCAAATCCCTGAGGGTTTTAAACCCGTAAACATTGAATCATACGATGGCACAACAGATCCGGCGGTCTGGATCGAGGACTATCTCCTCCATATCCACATGGCCCGCGGTGATGATCTACACGCCATCAAATACCTCCCACTCAAGCTTAAAGGACCAGCACGGAATTGGCTTAACAGCTTGCCAGCAGAGTCAATCAGTTGTTGGGAAGACCTGGAAGCCACATTCCTCAACAACTTCCAGGGCACTTATGTGCGACCATCAGACGCCGATGACCTAAGCCACATAATTCAGCACCTAGAAGAATCGGGCAGACAATTCTGGACATGGTTCCTAACCAAGAAAAATCAAATCGTCGACTGTCCGGATGCAGAGGCCCTTGCAGCCTTCAAACACAACATCCGCGACGAGTGGCTTGCCCGACACCTAGGACAGGAAAAGCCGAAATCCATGGCAGCCCTCACAACACTCATGACCCGCTTCTGCGCGGGAGAGGATAGCTGGCAAGCTCGTAGTAACAACGTGACCAAGAGCCCTGGTAATTCGGATACCAAGGACACCAACGGCAGGTCGTGTCGCAACAAGCACAAGCGCCGCATTAATGGTGACAATATTGAGGATACGACAGTCAATGCCGGATTCAGAGGCTCTAAACCCGGTTAGCGGAAAAAGCCATTCAAAAGAAATACTCCGGGCCCGTCCAATTTGGACCGAATACTCGATCGCTCGTGCCAGATACACGGCACCCCCGAAAAGCCAGCCAATCACACCAATAGGGATTGTTGGGTGTTCAAGCAGGCAGGCAAGTTAACTGCCGAAAACAATGACAAGGGGCTGCATTGCGATGACGAGGAGGAGACCCGGCCGCCGAACAATAGAGGACAGAAGGGTTTCCCCCCACAAGTGCGGACGGTGAACATGATATACGCAACCCACATACCCAAAAGGGAGCGGAAGCGTGCACTCAAGGACGTATATGCGATGGAGCTAGTCGCCCCAAAGTTCAATCTGTGGTCCTTCTGCCCGATCACTTTTGATCGAAGGGACCATTCCACTAGCATCCGCCATGGCGGATTCGCCGCATTGGTTCTAGACCCAATCATCGACGGATTTCACCTCACTAGAGTGCTGATGGACGGCGGCAGCAGCCTGAACCTGCTTTATCAGGATATAGTGCGCAAGATGGGCATGGACCCCTCAAGGATTAAACCCACAAAGACGACCTTCAAAGGCGTCATACCAGGTGTAGAGGCCAACTGTACAGGCTCAGTTACACTTGAAGTGGTCTTCGGATCCCCGGATAACTTTCGAAGTGAGGAGTTAATCTTCGACATAGTCCCGTTCCGCAGCGGCTATCATGCACTGCTCAGACGAACCGCATTTGCAAAATTCAATGCGGTGCCGCACTACGCATACCTCAAGCTCAAGATGCCAGGCCCTCGAGGCGTCATTATGGTCAACGGAAACACCGAATGCTCTCTCCGAATGGAGGAGCATACAGCGGCTCTCGCGGCGGAAGTACAAAGCAGCCTCTTAAGGCAATTCTCAAGTCCGGCTGTTAAGCGGTTGGACAACGTCAAGCGCGCCCGGAGTAACCTACAACAAGACCGCCTGGCACGTTCCGAGCACACGTAGCAATGCGGCCCCAACCCCAGCCCTCGCAAAATCGCGAGACCAGTACCACGCGTACATAACTACGCTCTGGAGATACCATGGGCATAGGGGTAGGAGCACGACCACGGCACGCCCGGAGAGCGGCTCAACCGCACTAGGGGCTCCCAATTGTGTCATTCTTTTTTTCTCTTATTCGCAGGACTCCGTTTTCCAGAAGCCCTGTCCGGTATAGAATTGTCAAACCCACGATGGAACAGCCAGGGAAGCAGAAAAGCTACGTCGAGTGTCCAGGTGGTCTCTATTACGAGCAGTATACCTGTTTTACATACCATCCCGCAGCCTACCCCTAGAGGGGGACATGTTAAATAGTCCCATCCCTTGCTTATCGCACTATTTGTATCGTTCTGCTTTCATTGCAGTATTTTTTTGAATAAACAATGCATCGCTTTTTTGCCTATTATTGCATTATTTTTCTATCTATACATGTTCACTTATGATGTGTTGCATCCATACGCTTTGGTACGGCCAAATACACCAGGGGCTTAAGTTCCCCAAAATATGGTGTGATAAGTCCGAACACTTTCACAAGTGCGGCACCCCGAACTTATAGCATTATATGCATCGGCTCCGAATCATGTCTTGGGTCAATAGTTGGGTTCGCCCGGCTCCCACGTTTTGGTACCTTACGTTCCGTTATATCGGCTAAGGTAGCGCTGGGAGAACCACTGCGATTGTGCCCCGGTTGAGCTGGGTTGAGCACCTCAGTGGAGAAAGCTAAAACTGACCGTCTTGATAGGGCGAGAGCCGGTCGCTGTTCGAGAGGTTTTTTCGAGTCCCTAAAGACTTATGCCGCTTAGAGCGAGGAGTCGGCTTCGTCCGGCCCAGGCATGGATAGCGCCCCGAATTCGGTCTTTCGAACACTAGGGGCTTCGCCGAAACTTAAAATTATAGAATTCTATGGCTAAGTGGGAGTGTTCAAGCATTATAAGTCCGGTTGCCTTGTTCTTTGTGTTGAGCGCCTCCCTCGAAGGACCCAAGAATGGGAACAAGAGCGCTCAAGTTTATCCCGAACACCCCAGCACTCGTGGCATGGGGGCTGAAGCCAACGACTTGCCATCTCTCAAATTTGATAAACGGCCGCATAGAAGGTAATATTTTAAATTAACAAGCGTTGCTTAGCGCATATGAACAAAGTTTTCAGCGCACAGTATAACAAACACGAGTCTACTCAAAAATTACATCTTTGGAGCACTCACCCGCAATAAGGCGGGCACCCTTCAGGACACCCTTATAGTACATCTCAGGCGTACGATACTCCTTGCCCGGCGGTGGCGCGTCTATCACAAGCTTCTCGGCGTCTATCTTGCCCCAGTGCACTTTAGCGCGGGCAAGGGCCCGCCGGGCACCTTCAATGCAGACGGAATGCTTGATGACTTCAATCCATGGACAGGCGTCCACCAGCAGCCGCACCAGACTGAAGTAGCTCCCAGGCATGGCTTCTTTAGGCCACAACCGAACTATGAGGCCCTTCATGGCCTGCTCGGCCACCTTGTGGAGCTCGACTAGCTGCTTCAGCTGGTCGCTCAGGGGCACCGGATGTCCGGCCTGAGCATATTGAGACCAGAACACCTTTTCCGTCGAGCTCCCCTCCTCGGCTCGGTAGAACGCGGCAGCATCGGACACACTATAGGGAAGATCTGTGAACGCTGGTACAGGCTTCAGTCAGCCCGCTCTTGGTGGACTGAACTTTCTGAATCACCGCACTCATAACAGTGCGGTGCTCCTCGTCGATGGAGGCGCCGTTGAGCGCTTCCAGCAAATTATCCGTCTCGCCCTTCTTACGAAGGGGCCGCCTGCAAGACTCCGGAACCACTAAAGGTTCCGGTGCGGAGTCCGGCCTAGGGCCGAACTCAGAACCCTTTGGGGGTTGATCCCCCTCGTGCCCAAAGTTCGGGAGGTTGCCCTGCGGCACCTCCAGAACCTCCTCCTCCTGACTAGGCCCCTTTTGGGACCCCACCTCGGCGTCATCTGCAGCTGGAGGAGAGGAGACGGCCGGACGCAAAGTGCTATCCACGTCCGATGGCGCCAGAGAGCCGCTCGTTGAAGTGTCGAGCCCGTCCTTGGGCGGGCTGCAGGGTTATATTCGGCGTTAAGAGATTCTATGCAACAAATGAAACACCATGAGTTATTTTGGTATCCAGACACTTACGAAGTCACCAGGGGCTTAGTCCTTGGTGGCCACTCCTCTTCATCGTCATCGACGTTGGTGGAGTAGTCCGCGGGGAGGGTCCTTCCCTTCTTGGACCCTTCGGCCTCCCCCGTTGGGGAGACCTTCCTTTTCTTCTCTCCCCCCGCTAGGGGAGAGACCTCTTTTTTCTCCTCCTCGTCTTCGCAGGAGGAGTCCGCCTCGGAGTCATCAGACGATGAGTCCGATAATACCTGACGCCGGGAACTCTTTCGGGTTCCCGTGGCCTTCTTCTTGGCCTTCTTCTCCGGCACCACATAAGGCGCCGGAGCCAGCAGCCCCGTTAATTGGGCGTCCGCTGGGTCTTTTGGCAAGGGAGCCGTACAGTTAACCTGCCCGGACGTCTTCTGCCAGGCCCGTCAAAGGTAAAGGGAGTTTAGATCCCGCATAGAGTCAAACTATGGAAACTAAGCGTCCTGTAAAGGGTAAAATAGCTTACCTCGCCGGCTTGACGCTACGAGCTGAATCCGCGGTCTTCGGTAGCGGATGCGGGAGCCTCGGCGCCCTTGAACAGCACCTTCCAGGCATCTTCGTACGTAGTGTCGAAGAGCCTGCTCAAGGTTTGGTGTTGTACCGGATCAAACTCCCACAAATTAAAGGCCTGTTTCTGGCACGGGAGGATCCGGCGGATGAGAATGAGCTGGACTACGTTGACAAGCTTGAGCTTCTTGTTCACCAAGGTTTGGACGCAGGATTGGAGTCCGGTCAGCTCCGCCGAATCACCCCATGATAGGCCCTTCTCTTTCCAGGAGGTGAGCCGTGTGGGGATGCTAGATCTGAATTCGGGGGCCGCTACCCATTCGGGGTCACGCGGCTCGGTGATGTAGAACCACCCCGATTGCCACCCCTTTATGGTATCCACAAAGGAGCCCTCGAGCCATAGGATGTTGGGAATCTTGCCCACCATGGCTCCTCCGCACTCTGTTTGGCGGCCGCCCACAACCTTCGGCTTGACATTGAAGGTCTTCAGCCATAAGCCGAAGTGGGGCTGGATGCAGAGGAAGGCCTCACGCATGACAATGAACGCCGAGATGTTGAGGATGAAATTCGGGGCCAGATCATGGAAATCCAGGCCATAGGAGAACATGAGCCCCCGGACAAATGGGTGAAGTGGAAAACCTAGTCCACGGAGGAAGTGGGTGAGGAACACCACCCTCTCATGGGGCCCGGGGATGGGGATGAGCTGCCCCATGTCGAGGAGCCAATGCGCGATGTCGCTGGACAAATATCCGGCCTTTCGCAGCCTCTTGATGTGCCCCTCCGTGACGGAGGGGGCCATCCACTTGCCTCCCGCTCCAGACATGGCTGGGGAAGGTTGAGGCGAGATGTGCGGACTTGGGCGCTGGAGCTCGAGTGCGCAGAAATGGATAAGCAAAGGAGGAAGAAGGCGTAGGTAAAAAGGTGGATCCTCATCCCTTTATATATGGGCGGACGAAACTATGCGTCCCCACCAGCCTGGTAAAACTCGCTTATCTCCCAAGCGCCATAATCAATGGCGCGGTTGGGTTACCCACGCCCGTATTGATGAGAATCCCAGAATAAGGGGACACGATCTCTGCTTTGACAAGACGTGCCAAGGAAACCGCTTCGCTAAATGCGCTGAGGTGGAACAGTAAAACGATTCGAATAAAGGCTTGGCAGTGGTGTGATGTCATGCCACGGAATACGTCAGCAGATTGAACTTGTGTAAACATTATTCTCTCTATGGTGGTATGTGGAACTTGTTTTGCAGAGCCGGACACTATCCTTGTGTTCAAAATCTTCTATGAAGTATTCGGAGGAGGAACCCTCCTTGCAATGCCGAAGACAATATGCGCGCCGGACTCGTCGTCATTGAAGCCTGGTTCGGGGGCTACTGAGGGAGTCCTAGACTAGGGGGTGTCCGGATAGCCGAACTATCATCTTTGGCCGGACTCCTAGACTATGAAGATACAAGATTGAAGACTCCGTCCCGTGTCCGGATGGGACTTTCCTTGGAATGGAAGGCAAGCTTGGCGATACAGATATGTAGATCTCCTGCCATTGTAACCGACTCTGTGTAACCCTAGCCCTCTCCGGTGTCTATATAAACCGGAGGGTTTTAGTCCGTAGGACGAACAACAATCATACCATAGGCTAGCTTCTAGGGTTTAGCCTCTCTGATCTCGTGGTAGATCTTCCCTTGTACTACCCATATCGTCAATATTAATCAAGCAGGAGTAGGGTTTTACCTCCACCGAGAGGGCCCGAACCTGGGTAAAAACATCGTGTCCCTTGTCTCCTGTTACCATAAGCCTAGACGTACAGTTCGAGACCCCCTACCCGAGATCCGCCGGTTTTGACACCGACAGCCACCGTATTCTCCTCACGCCCTCACACAATGCGAGATGCCGTGATTCCACTATTGGTGCCCTTGAAGGCGGCGACCGAACCTTTACGAACAAGGTTGGGGCAATCTCCACAACAATTGGAGGCTCCCAACAACACCACGAAGCTTCAACACAATGGAGTATGGCTTCGAGGTGACCTCAACCGTCTAGGGTGCTCAAACACCAAAGAGTAACAAGATCCTCTAGGGATAAGTGGGGGGAATCAAATCTCTCTTGGTGGAAGTGTAGATCGGGGCCTTGTCACCCAATCCCGAGCAAATCAACAAGTTTGATTGGCTAGGGAGAGAGATCGGGCGAAAATGGAGCTTGGAGCAACAATGGAGCTTAGAGGTGGAAGAGGTAGTCAACTAGAGGTAGGAGACGCCCCTTTTATAGTCATGGAAGAAATCCAACCGTTATCCACTTAGACCAGCCAGCGACATGCGGTACTACCGCTCCAGGGGCGCGGTACTACCGCAAGGCCACGCGGTACTACCATGGGAGACCACGGTACTACCACGGCAGCTGCAGAGACTATACCATAGGCAGAACTACCGCGAGCGCGGTACTACTGCACCCACCCACGGTATTACCGCGAGGCAGGTAAGACTAAGTCTGGAAACGGCACGGATGAATAAAAATACATCTGTGCCTACTTCCGTGGTCAAAGAGACGATGCAAACATCCGTCACGGTACTACCGTCCACAAGGCGCGGTACTACCGTGTGGGTGCGGATGTAAAAAATTACATCCGCCTCTACTACCGTGAAGCAACGGCACTAGGACAGGGAACCACTGTACTACAGCTCGGGGGGAGCGGTACTACCGCCCTCAACGTGCGGTACTACCGTGTGGGTGCGGATGTAAAAAATTACATCCGCGCCTACTACCGCGACACAGCGGTACTTGGCCTAGGAGCCACGATACTATGACTCCGAGGGAGCGGTACTACCATGGGCTCCTGCGGTACTACCGCGCATGGGCACGGTACTACCGTGAGTACCTGCGGTACTTCCGCTCCAGGGAGCAGTACTACCGCAAGCTCAGCAACAGTAGTCCAGACACTCACATAGAGGATAGACGGTGAATGCTCCAAGGTGCAAGGGAAAGGAGGAGACAATGAAGAGAACGTGTACGTGATGATTCCTCCCGAACCTTTCCAACGCGGACCCCCTCTTAATAGTACGGCTCTCCTATGACTCAAATCCACCAAAAAGAAACGTAGAACAAAGCCGTCTTCAATAGTCTCGAGGGGCACCAAATCGTCTCGTGCCTAGTGATGAAGCGTCTGAGAAACTCAAGGCATACGATTAGTCCGCAAATGCATTGTCATCAATCACCAAAACACCTAAGGGATAAAAATGCCCTTACAATCTCCCCCTTTTTGGTGGATTGATGACAATACGGGATTTGCACATAGATGAGATAATATTGAGCAAAGGCAAACCCTTACTCTCTAGAATATAGACGGGCTCACCCTAGATGTGTGCAATCTAGATGGATGCTTTGGAGTGCATAGCACACAAACTAGGATCAACACTCCCCCTATATTCTAGAGACCAAGGCATGATAACTAACATCTAAGCAGAGCATAGCACAAAGGTAGCACAATATATCACAAGCTCGCTAAGATAGATAGAGTGCATATGTCTTACACCATATGAAGTAAAGCAACCCAAAGCAACTGAAACAAGGTTCAAATGAGGTTCAAACGAGAAAGCAGCAAACACACCGAACACGAACGACAGACTCGCAAATCCCTACACTCTCTCCCCCTTTGGCATCGAGACGCCAAAAAGGCAGAGAGGACACCTACACACAAGGGGTGGCTCAAGCAGGGAACTCATCCCAACGCCCGTCGTCACACTCCTCGGCGGCAGGGATGGTCTCCTCGACGTCCTGCTTAGAATCAGTTCATCTATAGCCTTGCTTCTCCATCCACTCGGCCTCTGGAGTGATGTGATCCTCAGAACCGCCAGACACTTCCTCGCCATACAGATGCAAGATCTTCTTGTCCCGGTGGCGACTCCCCTTAGATGACATGTGAGTCCTGTACTGCCCCTTGGCTTGCATGTAGAAAAGAGTCTTCATCTTGTCCTTCAGCTTCTTGGCCCACGAGGGCATAGAGGAACTCTGGGAAGACCGAGCAGAACGGCCCTCAGCAACATCCTCGGCGCCGGCATCCTCCTCATCAATAGCAGCCCTAGCAGCAGTCGCCTCAGCACGAGTAGTAGTGTTGGCCCAGTTGGGCTTGACACGGAGACAAATGGGATCATGTCGAATCCAGTCAGGAGCAAGGAACTCATCACCAGGGAACATCTTCTCCCAAGTCTTCGAGATCAGCAGAAACAGATAGGGCCCATAGATAGGCACCTTGCCGTTAAACACCACAAACCGAAGCTCACACCACATGATGTGTGAGACATCAAGTGGCTGAGTCTGAGAAATACGAGCCTCCTTGCGTATGAGCATCATATCCACCATATAGGCATGAACCTTGTCCTTGTCACCAATGCGAGGGAACAAGGAGTTGCGGAAGATGCAATACATGATATCCAGAAAAGAGTTGAGCACCAACCCTGTCTTGCCATTGGCGAGCGCCTTCTCAACATAGTATGGCTGAAGCTTGTCCTTGTTGGCAGACTCAGAATTTGCATGGGGGCGAACACCCACGGGAGTGTTGAGCCCGTCATCAGGAACCTGGAGCAAATACATGAACTCCTTCCAGGTAGCAGTCAGCTTACGGCCATTGGTCATCCAGGTCATCCTCCGCTCCTAATCAGGGTAAAAGTATACTGAGGCAAAGAACTGACAGATAAGCTCAGGGTCATAGTCAAGGTGAAAAGATATCACATGCTCAATACCAAACTGCTCCACCAAGTCCAGAGCTTCTCCAAAGTACTCACGAAACTTGTCCTTCCTCATGTGATGCATTTCAATCCATTTCACATCCATGTAGGTATTCTGCTTGTTCTTGATGACATCCAGATAAATGAGAGTCTGTTGCTTGTTCCAAAACAGATCCCAACCTCTGACAGAAGAACGAGGGTTCACATACGGGTGGAGTTGCCTGAGACGGACGTACTCAGATTGGGATATCTCGTCCATGCCCTTAGCGGGCTCCTTGTTCTTGCTAGCTGATGTCTTGATATGGCGCTTGGGGGCAGTGGAGCCCTCTGGTGCTTCACCTGGGTTGCGCAGACGCTTGGAGCCAGTGTCACGACTGGGGTTGGAACGGCGAGAGCCACCACCTGAGACACAAACGCAAAACACCCACGAAACGCATAGAGGATCAATGCAAAGACCACGGAAAAACACAAGAAACACATAGAAAGTATACGTGAAAGTTGCCATGAGATGGATGTGAGCCATGCTAGTACTGCCAGAGCCTGCGGTACTAAAATGTTAGTACCGCTCCAAGTTGCGGTAGTACCATGCGAGGTCACGGTAGTACCATGGTGGGAGCGGTAGTAAAGTTTTAGTGCCGCAGTGAGCACGGTAGTACCGCGCCAGACGGGCGGTAGTACCGGACCAGCGGTAGTACCGCGCTAGATGGGCGGTAGTACCGCGCCGCGTCAGATCCAAACGACAGTTCAAATATGAAAAGAACCGCGAAACCACAGTGGCGCTACGGTGATCAAATCTAGCACAGGACAAAAATACAAGTATAATTCCTACGCAAAGCTACTCTCCTTCATCCTACTCTTGCATAGAATTAGCCAAGAATCTCTAGAACACACAAGTCTCCCCCAAAAACATAGAGGCAAAGAACACAACAAAAACGAGAAGGAGTTGGGGAAAGACCTTGGTCCATAGCAAGAGCACGTGGTGGGGAACGATCCCACCAGACGGAATCACGGGAGGGCAGCCAGAGGCGGAGATCCGGCGACGAACGCCGGCTCCGTTCTTGAGCGTGGGAGAGAGAGAGAGATGATGTGGGGGGAACTTCGAATGGGTATGGGGGAGTTAGAACTCCCCCTGCCCGTCCTTATCCCCACGCATCCATGACGGCGCGGTAGTACCGCATATCATCGCGGTAGTACCGCACTGAAGCGGTAGTACCGCTCACCCAGGCGGCAGTAAAAAATTACTGCCGCGTGGGGGCGGTAGTACCATGCTCCCCACATGCGGTAGTACCGTGGCTGGCTGCGGTAGTACCGTAGCTGGCTGCGGTAGTACCGTGAGCTCAAGACAAAGCATGTTTCAACAAAAAGAAGAAGATCTTTGCAAGGACTACTAGCATAAAAGAGCACCACAAGAACACGCACAAGCCAAAGGCAGAAAGACAACAAGAAAACACCAAGAGACACAACCTCTCAAAAGGAGAGGGCGGTGGCTGTAGCCACCTATGTTTGAGTTAGTTGGTATGGCACCGCGAAGAATTATCCTTGGGCCCATGACCAAAACTCGTCTTTGAAGCACAAGTACCATAAAAAATGGCTAATCTGAAAGAGTTGATCTATTTATGCATAATGGGGGGAGGGAGAGTTCATTGAGAGAACAACACTCCCCCTATGTCCATGCCTACACCTAAACTAGACAACAAGTTGAGTGTGGTGGGGGTGCAAGGGTTCAAGTCACATTGCTCGAATCAATGATATTTAGCTCATGCCTTAACTCGCGAAATCTTGCTTCATCCAAGGGCTTCATGAAAATATCTGCAAGGTTATCATGAGTGTTGACATACTTGAGCTCGATCTCCCCTTGCCTAATGTGATCCTGAATGAAGTGATACCGAATCTCAATATGCTTCGTCTTGAAGTGTTGCACCGGGTTGAGAGAAATCCTGATGGCACTTTCATTATCACACCAAAGAGGCACTTTGTCACAAATGACACCGTACTCCTGTAAAGTTTGCCTCATCCATAAGAGTTGTGCACAACAACTACCGGCCGCCACATATTCCGCTTCGGTGGACAAGAGAGACACACAACTTTGCTTCTTGGAAGACCAACTCACCAAAGAGCAACCAAGAAATTGGCACCCTCCAGAGGTGGACTTTCTATCCACTTTGTCTCCCGCCCAATCAGAATCCATATATCCTTCAAGATTGAAGTTTGCCCCTCTTGGGTACCATAAGACAAAGTTTGGGGTATGAGCCAAATATCGAAAGATTCGCTTGACCGCCACATAGTGACTTTCCTTCGGTGCGGCTTGAAACCGTGCACACATTCCCACACTCAACATGATATCCGGTCTAGATGCACAAAGGTAAAGCAAGGAACCAATCATGGAGTGATATACCTTTTGATCCACCACTTTACCATTGGGATCAATGTCAAGTGGGCACTTGGTAGGCATTGGAGTAGAAGCTGGCTTGACATCACTTAGCTTGAATCTTTTTAGCATGTCTTGAGTATATTTGGCTTGGTTGATGAAGGTTCCTTCTCTTCTTTGTTTGATATCAAAACCAAGAAAGAACTTCAACTCTCCCATCGAAGACATCTTGAACTTGGAGGTCATGAGAGTGGCAAATTCCTCATTGAAAGCTTTGTTAGGGGAACCAAAGATAATATCATCAAAATATAGTTGGCATACAAACAACTCCCCTTTGACCTTCTTAGTAAAAAGAGTGGGATCGATTTGCCCCACCTCAAATCCACGATCTTGTAACAACTCGGTAAGGTGGTCATACCACGCACGTGGGGCTTGTTTAAGACCATAGAGTGCCTTATCGAGTTGATACACATGATCCGGAAAGTAGGGATCCTTGAACCCGGGGGGTTGCTTGACATAGACCAACTCATTAATAGGACCATTTAGAAAAGCACTTTTCACATCCATTTGTTGCAACTTAAAGTTGTGATGGGAAGCATAAGCAATCAACAAATGAATGGATTCAAGGCGAGCAACGGGAGCAAAGGTTTCACCGTAGTCGATACCCTCGACTTGGGAGTAGCCTTGTGCTACCAATCTTGCCTTGTTGCGAATGATGTTCCCATGAGCATCTTGCTTGTTCTTGAAAATCCACTTGGTTCCAATGACGTTTTGGTTCCCCGATGGCCTCAGCACCAATCTCCACACCTTGTTGTACTCAAAGTTGTTGAGTTCTTCATGCATAGCATTGAGCCAATCCGAGTCTTCGAGCGCCTCATAGACCTTTTGGGGTTCAACACAAGAGACAAACACGTGATGTTCACAATAGTTTGCTAATTGTCTACGAGTGCTTACCCCCTTTCTTAGGCTTCCAACCACATTCTCCATGAGATGGCCTTTGGTGGTGAGTTTGGAAGCGATCTTCGCGGCACGATGCTCTAATTCCTCCTCGGATGTGGAAGGAGGAGGGTTGACTTAATCATCTTGGGCGCCGTCTTGAGCTTGTTCTTGATCTTGAGCTTGCTCATGATCTTGAACTTGCTCGAGGGGGAGAACTTGACCTTGGGCATCATTTGGAGGTTCACCATCATCTTGAGATAGATCTTTCCCTTGGTCTTGTTCACGAGGTTGAGGGCCTTCACTTTGTTCTTCGGAAGCGTGTGGGTCTTGAGGAGGTGATGGCTCCACTTGAATGGAGCATTGTCCTTCTCCTTCGGCCACAAGGGGTTCCTCAGTGGGTAGAATATGACCAATACCCATTCTTCTTATGGCCTGGGGAGGAATTTCATCACCTACATCACAAGTACCACTTTGCTCCACTTGGGAGCCGTTATTTTCGTCAAAATCCACGTTACACGTCTCCTCAATGAGTCCGGTGGACTTGTTGAGAACACGGTAAGCATGAGAGTTTGTAGCATAACCAATAAATATGCCCTCATAAGCTCTAGCCTCAAATTTACACAAACGAACACCTTTCTTGAGAATGAAACACTTACACCCGAACACCCGGAAGTACTTGAGATTGGGCTTGTTGCCGGTGAGTATCTCATAAGGAGTTTTGTTCAAGCCTTTGCGGAGATAGAGCCGATTGGATGCATGACATGCGGTGTTGATGGCTTCGTCCCAAAAGTTGTATGGAGACTTGAACTCCGCCATCATGGTCCTTGCCGCATCCATCAACATCCGGTTCTTCCTCTCTGCAACACCATTTTGTTGAGGGGTATATGGTGCAGCATATTGATGCTTGATCCCCTCATCACTAAGAAACTCATCCAAGGTGTAGTTCTTGAACTCGGTGCTGTTGTCACTTCTTATTGTCAAGATCTTTGCATTATGTTGACGTTGAGCTTAATTTGCAAAGTCGATGACGGTTTGTTGAGTCTCACTCTTCCTCTTGAAGAAGTATACCCAAGTGTATCTTGAATAGTCATCCACAATCACCAAGCAATACTTTCTACCTCCAAGACTATCAAATGATGGGGGCCCAAAAAGATCCATGTGAAGGAGCTCCAAGGGTCTCTTCGAGTAGATGATGGTCGTGGGAGGGTGAGCCTTCTCATGAAGCTTTCCTTCAATACAAGCACTGCAAGCACGGTCTTTGGCAAAACTAACATTTGTTAGTCCACGGACATGGTCCCCCTTGAGAAGACTTTGCAAAGATCTCATATTGATGTGGGCTAAACGGCGATGCCAAAGCCATTCCATGTCAACTTTAGCCATTAGGCATGTCGCGGTCTTAGTGGGTCGCTCCGAAAAGTTTATCACATAGAGACCGTTCTCGACATGCCCAACAAAGGCTACTTTAAGAGTCTTGCTCCACAAGAGGGCCACGGTATCAATGTCAAAGAAAGTGGCAAAGCCCATGAGTGCAAGTTGACGAACGGAAAGTAAATTGTATGCAAGGGACTCAACAAGCATGACTTTCTCGATCGTTAGATCATGAGAAATGACAACCTTGCCAAGACCCAATACCTCAGAATGTGAGGCATCACCCCACTCGACATTTGTGGACATAGATGGAATCTTTTGCACGTCCACCACCAGTCCTTGCTTCCGGTCATATGATTTGTTGCTCCACTATCGAGCAACCATGATCCCCCACCGGAAGCAAACACCTACAAGAGATCAATGCTTGGTTTTAGGTACCCATTTAGTAATGGGTCCTTTGATGTTAGTAACAAGGGTCTTAGGAACCCAAATAGACCATTCAATGTACTCATAAGGAGAACCAACAAATTTAGCATAAACATGTCCATCACTAGCACGACACAACACATATGACGGGTTAAAGTCGCCGGCTTTGTTGGAGGAGATGGTTTTGCCCTTTTTGACATCAACGCCCTTCACTTTTTCCTTCTTCTTCTTCTTAGGAGCACCCTCTCCCTCTTTCGTAAAAGTTTGCTTGAGAGGAGGAGGACGATAGGTCTTGTCGTTCTTCTTCTTATTCTTGGACTTGGGGGCAAGCCCAATTCCCTTCTTGGCCACAACTTCCTTTCGATTACTCAAAAGGTCGTTGAGGTTCTTCTCACCTTGAATGCAAGTCACAAGGCCTTTCTCAAGTTGATCCTTCAACTTGCCATTCTCCTCCACATGATGCACATGCTCACAACACGGGTTAGTAGCATATGCATTATCAATTAATACCATATGAGGGAAGGTGGCCTTTTCCTTGGTTAGCTTAACTTGGAGTTGAGCATGAGACTCCTTGAGGGTAGCATGAGCACCCTTCAAGACCTTGTGGGCCTTGTCAAGTATCTCAAACTCCTCCTTGAGTCTAGCATGATCAACCCCAAGTTTATCCTTCTCGGAAGTTAGCACACGAGACACGACAAGAGCATGATCAAGATCTTTCTTTAACTTAGCATGGTCATGGTTGTGTGACTCCTCAAGAGTCAAACAATGTCCACGCTCTTCCTCAAGAGCATTAGAGAGATCCGATATCTCATCGGCATAGTCACGACTATGACCTTCCATCTTAGAGATGGTTTCTTCGCGAGCCTCGATCATGTCATTGGCCTCACCAAGTTGTTCCAAGAGAGCAACAAAGTGCTTCTTGGATTTGCCCTTGAGCTTACTCATAAAAGACTCAAATTCATTCACTTCCTCATTAGACTCATCATGTTCATCAATGCAATCCTCCAAGGAGGGATTAGTAATGATGGTGGTTTTGATGTTGGGGGTTACCTTGTTGGAAGCTTTAGCCATGATGCACTTGGCGGTGATGTTCTCGTTGGGTGAATCAAAGAGAGACACCCGGGGAGTGGTAGCAATGGCAACAGACGCCATGCCCATTGCTTCTCCATTTTCATCATCATCGTCATCCTCATTGTATTCTTCTTGAACCACCAACCCATGAGTAGGAGTCTTCTTGGTGAAGTTGTTCTGGTTGGGGAAGGACTTGGCTTTGTCTTTTCGGATGAACTTGCCACCATTGTCTTCCCGCTTCTCGTAGGGATAATCCGCAACGAAGTGACTCACATTGGCACAATTGAAGCAACTTCTAACTCGTTGCTTGCCCTTGAATCCACTTGAGTTGTTCTTGTTGAAGTTGGGTCTTGTATTCTTCTTGCTCCAAAATTGTCTTGAAGCAAGAGCCATGTGCGCATGATAATCATATTTGGTGTCTTCGGGGTTTCTCTCCTCATCTTCCTCTTCTTCCTCTTCTTCCACACTAACCTTGGCCTTCAAAGCAAGGTTGGGCTTCTTTGCCCTTTGAGAACGGAGCACCGCATTGTCGGCGGTCTTGTCCAAGATGCTCATTGCAATGAACTCCTCCAACACTTCACTTGAGGTCATGGAGTGGAAGTCCGGTCTTTGACAAATGACGGAGGACATGGCCTTGTTGTAGGGCATCATGGCCTTAAGGAACTTGCGCTTGATACAATTGTCATCCGTGTCCTTGCTCCCATGATCTTGGAGTGAGACCGCAAGTTTGGTCACTCTTTGAAAGAGCTCACGTGGTTCTTCATCTTCTTTCATTGCAAACTCATCGGCCTCATCTTGTACCACTTCATAGTTGGAGCGTTGAATACTAGCACTTCCTCGATAGAGAGACACAACGCATTGCCATGCGTCTTTGGCCATGGCATGAGGTCGAAGATGAGGGAGATCTTCGCGAAGGATTGCATCTTGGATGATGAAGAGAGCACTCTCATTGAATTGATTATCCACCACTTCTCTCGGGGTGAAGTTTCTTCGGTCATGTGGATAGAAACCTTCTTCAATGATTCTCCAAAGGTTAGTATTCACATGATTTAAATGATGCTTGAAGTGATACACCCAAGAATCAAAATCCTCATTTTTCACAATCTTAGGAGGAGGACCGGCATGATTAAAATGAGTAGAGGGAATCGGTCCTCCATAAATTGGAGGTTCCACATGGGCAAAGATGCCGGTGCCATTTCTACCACTAGTAGAAGGACTCTTTTCACTGTTAGCTTCCCCCTTGTCGGAGGTAGCATCCGTCACCTTGTTAGTGGGATCACCCATTTTCATCGGCTAGGTGGACAATTTGAGTCCTTCAAGAAATTTAGTAAACATGCTTTCAACCTTGGTCGTCATGGAGTCTTTCAATGTGTCTAGAGACACATTGAATTCCTCACGAGAGACCGAGGTTCCCCCATCGGCCGTAGACGAGATAGGATTCACACCGGAGTGCTCCTCCGCACCGTCTGTGGTGTCAACCATACTCTTCGGACGGCAAAGTCCTTAATAAAGAGACGAGGCTCTGATACCAATTGAAAGGATCGATATGGTTGACTAGAGGGGGGGGGGTGAAGAGGCAACTAACAATTTTTAGCTTTTCTTTACCAAATTAAACTTTGCATCAAAGTAGGTTGTCTAGATATGCAACTAGGTGAAGAACCTATATGATGTGACAACAACAAGCACACGAGCAAGTAAGGGAAACAACACAAGTAAGCTTGCAAAAGTAAAGGCGCGAGATAACCAAGAGTGGAGCCGGTGGAGACGAGGATGTGTTACCGAAGTTCCTTCCTTTTGAGGGGAAGTACGTCTCCGTTGGAGCGGTGTGGAGGCACAATGCTCCCCAAGAAGCCACTAGGGCCACCGTATTCTCCTCACGCCCTCACACAATGTGAGATGCCGTGATTCCACTATTGGTGCCCTTGAAGGCGGCGACCGAACCTTTATAAACAAAGTTGGGGCAATCTCCACAAGAATTGGAGGCTCCCAGCAACACCATGAAGCTTCACCACAATGGAGTATGGCTTCGAGGTGACCTCAACCGTCTAGGGTGCTCAAACACCCAAGAGTAACAAGATCTGCTAGGGATAAGTGGGGGGAATTAAATCTCTCTTGGTGGAAGTGTAGATCGGGGCCTTTTCACCCAATCCCAAGCAAATCAACAAGTTTGATTGGCTAGGGAGAGAGATCGAGCGAAAATGGATCTTGGAGCAACAATGGAGCTTAGAGGTGGAAGAGGTAATCAACTAGAGGTAGGAGACGCCCCTTCTATAGTCATGGAAGAAATCCAACCGTTATCCACTTAGACCAGCGTGCGACATGCGGTACTACCGCTCCAGGGGCGCGGTACTACCGCAAGGCCACGCGGTACTACCATGGGAGACCACGGTACTACCACCGCAGCTGCAAAGACTATACCATAGGCAGAACTACCGCAAGTGCGGTACTACCGCACCCACCCGCGGTACTACCGCGAGGAAGGTAAGACTAAGTCTGGAAACGACACGGATGAATAAAAATACATCTGTGCCTACTTCCGTGGTCAAAGAGACGATGCAAACATCCGTCACGGTACTACCATCCACAAGGCGCGGTACTACCGTGTGGGTGCGGATGTAAAAAATTACATCCGCCCCTACTACCGTGAAGCAACGGCACTAGGCCAGGGAACCACGGTACTACAGCTCGGGGGGAGCGGTACTACCGTGGGTACCCACGGTACTACCGCCCTCAACGTGTGGTACTACCGTGTGGGTGTGGATGTAAAAAATTACATCCGCGCCTACTACTGCGACACAGCGGTACTTGGCCTAGGAGCCACGGTACAACGACTCCGAGGGAGCGGTACTACCATGGGATCCTGCGGCACTACTGCGCATGGGCATGGTACTACCGCGGTGCCTGCAGTATTACCGCTCCAGGGAGCAGTACTACTGCAAGCTCAGCAACAGTAGTCCAGACACTCACATAGAGGATAGACGGGGAATGCTCCAAGGTGCAAGGGAAAGGAGGAGACAATGAAGAGAACCTGTACGTGATGATTCCTCCCGAACCTTTCCAATGCGGACCCCCTCTTAATAGTATGGCTCTCCTACGAGTCAAATCCACCAAAAAGAAACATAGAACAACACCGTCTTCAATAGTCTCGAGGGGCACCGAATCATCTCGTGCCTAGTGATGAAGCATCTGAGAAACTCAAGGCACACGATTAGTCCGCAAATGCATTGTCATCAATCACCAAAACACCTAAGGGATAATAATGCCCTTACACACTTCCATGACGATAAATCGCGTGTCACAGAAGTGCTTTCGTCAAAGGTTGCCGACACGTGGCATCCACCGTAACGGAATGTCGTTAAGCTATCTTGTCTGGTTTTGGATCCGATAACCCGTTAACAGCCCCGACCAATGGGGATTTTCCACGTGTAAAATCATCATTGGCTGGAGGAGACACGTGTCAGGTCCGCGCTGGCACATGTGTCACTCATCCAATGGGCGAGACGCGCCTATGATATGTTAACACGTGGACTGGCCCATCAAGTTTAAATGGGCCGGCCCAACTAAAGGCCCACAAGATTTTGCGGACCATAATGGGCCGGCCCAGCTAAAGGCCCACGAGATTTTGCGGACCATAATGGGTTGTCCCAGCTAAAGGCCCACAAGATTTTGCAGGCCATAATGGGCCGGCCCAGGTAAAGGTCCACAAGATTTTTGTGTGTCATAATGGGCCGGCCTAGGTAAAGGCCCACAAGATTCTTGCGGATCATAATGGGCCGGCCCGACTAAAGGCCCACGAGATTTCTCCAACATTAATGGGCCGGCCCAGCTGTAGGCCCACAAGATTTTGAGGACCCTAGCAGGACGGCCCATTAACTGGCTGCCATGTTTTGGGCCAAATGCCGGCCCATATTTGATCCGGTCCATTAATGGCCTGCCATGTTCCGGGCCTAATAGTGGCCCATATGAGATCCGGCCCGTTAAAAGCCTACCACGTTCTGGGCCAAATTACGGCCCAGATCAGGTCCGACCCTTTAAGAGGCTATGGGCTCAATTATGGCCCATATCAGATTCGACCCGTCAAATGGACACTATGCTTTTGGGCACACTTGCTAAAGGCCCACTTAGTAATTCGGCCTGATATTAGTTTTGGCCTCTTAAGGGACCGTTTAACATTTCGGCCCTATATTAATTTTGGCCTGTTAAATGCCCGTCATATAGTTGGGCCTAACTACGGCCTGGTTTGCATCCGGCCTGCTCGCAGCCGATATCTGATTGGGCCAAACAAGGATCGAGACAATTTCGGCCTGTTAAAAGCCCGTGATTTGATTCGCACAATCATGGGCCGGGGTTCATTTCGGGCTGCTGCCGGCCCGTTAGCTGTTCAGCATGTTTCAGGCCCAACCTACATCGTGATTGCATGACGGCCCGATTATGTACCGTAAATTTATGGTTTGGCAGGTTTACTGCAAAGACAAGCAGACAGATGACAGGTTTTACACATAAAAGTATCAGTGCTGAGAATTCAACACATTTCTTACTGACGAATAAAGTGACACAGTTTAAAATTGCATTAACACAATATGGTATAGTTCAGGTCAAGACATGGCAGGAAATGACATTGTGAAGGAGTTGGCAGCTTCACGACACCACTGGGTTACAGATCAAGAACTCATAAGTATCAATGGTTAGTGTGCTTCCAATTTATCCCATTTCAGATTGGCAAATAAAGAGATGGTTTAAATAATACTCCCTCCATCCGGAATTACTTGTCATCAAAATGGATGTGTCTAGAACTAAAATACATCTAGATACATCCATTTCAATGATAAGTATTTTCGGACGGAGGGAGTAGTAGAATGATATGACATTGTTCTTAGTTAAGACATTGCAGAATATGACATTTTGCTGTAGTGGGTAGGTTCACCACACCACTGGATTACGGATGAAGAACAGAAGCATACATGCAGTGCAAAAGAAGATCACTTGCTCTGTATAGTTTAATTTACATGGTATGTGGTTGTACAACTGAAAACTTAAATTGAGAAAGGACAAACTTTTGTTTATGAACTACATAATAAACTTTAAACATGCAATTTGATGCAAACACCAAAAATAAACAGCTGTTGCAGTCATGCCTAACCAAATATATACAACAAAGTTTGAAGGCTTGAGATGGACAAACTTACATTATTGGTGAAGACATGCTCTATAAAGGCCTTGTCCATGCTGATGGGGGGACAATTCAAGAAGTTTACCACAGAATCTTCTTCATAAGCATTGCCTTTATTCTACATTTTGTTAAGAGTAAATATAGATGTGATAATATACAAAAAATGGAGAATATTTAAGATAAGATGAAGAGTGATGCTACATAACCAAGTAGCTATAAATGTAAGTGCAGCGATACAGGCAAAAGGTACAGCCAAGAGCAATGCACAGCTAAACTTTTTCAGTACCAACCTTATGGTAAGAGTAAATATAGATCTGATGTGTAGAAAATGGAGGACAAAGGAAAATAAGCTGCAGAGTGATGGTACATGAACAACTACCTGTCATTATAAGTACACTGATAAAGGATAGCATGTACTTACAAGAACAATGCAGAGCTAAAAAAACATTGGTATTGGATATATTCTACACTAATGTAACCATTCATACAGATCAGATAATTTGGAGCCAACAATTGATAAGCAAGCTATCATGCATACTGCTGTCACATAATGAACCAGGTATGTATGCAAGTACAGTGATACAGGACAACAGGTACTAACAAGAGCAAAGTCGCGGGCATCATATTTGCGATATCCTGTCGTTCTTTTCAAACCGGAATTCTTCTTCGAGCAGATTTCCTGCAAAAAAGATCCGTAAGGCACATGCGGAAAAGTAGAAGTTCAAATTGTCATGTGATTTCATAGACAGTACCTCATCCTGGGAACAAGACCAGTGCATAACAAGGTTTTTCCATTCAATGTCTTCTAAATTTAGCACAGGAGACTTCACCGGAAATTCGTTTATAGACTTGCCACCAAAGTGTGATTTCCTCAGGTAACACCGATACTGCTGCAATGCTTCCTTGAAAAGCACAAGCAAGCTTTGCTCGTCATGACTATCCAGATTGACCCTCGCCTAGTTACAACAATGTAATGTAAATCATTGATGTGTTCAATCAGTAGAAAACAGGAAAATAATAGCCATGAATAATAGCACTTACACGTAAGTTGGATAGGAAGATGTGAAAATGGTGTTTGTCTTCACAATAATCTTCCCATGATGAGAATATATGCACGTAGTCCCTAACAACATTGAAAGCATTGTCTTTTAAACTGGGAATAAATGGAGTGGGGTTCCAATCTGCAGGAATTGGCTGTCTCTGCAGTTGGGATAGGTCTTCGGCCGGTGTACTTGCTGTACTTTTTGCTGGAGTGGGATTTTTCTGTGGTACAGCTGGTGCTATGGCAAATGAAATCGCCTTTTGCTGGAGTGCAGGTCCTGTGTGGTGGGGCTAGTGGTGTGGCTAGTGAAGTATGGGTGCAGTCTGCTGGAGTTGGTCCTACGTTTTGTGTCACTGGTTGTACAGCCAATATAAGTTGGGTGCTGTCTGATTTCTCCGGCACCACCACGTTTTTCAAGGACTTTGCTGGTGCTCCTTCAGGTTCGGCAATCACCCTCTTCCTTTTTGATGTCTGATGCACACGAACAACATTTGAGTGGAAAAACATGGTATGATGATAGATGGAGTATGTATTGATAATGGATGGGCACGGCATCTCGACATATATGATGAGTAAACTAAGCAGATGGCGGTGCAACAATATGCAAGACAACATATGCAAGATACCCGCAATCAATAAAACATTGCCAAATTAGAACATGCACCTTGATGGGCGAACAGGACAGGCCATCTGCCTTTGACTCCTCGAGGTTAGAATAGTCATTAGGATCATATTCTGAACAAGAGTCAACAGGTGGGGAGTGTATGAGTTTCATTGCATCCAGAATGGCACTCAATGCCTTGGTGCCAATTTTGTAAGTCATTGCAGTGTTTAGCTTCAAGAGTGGACTGCTGCTAGTGCGACACAAAGCAGCTACACAGATCATAGTGTAGATATAACGGGAAAACCTTAAG
The DNA here is from genome assembly GCF_002162155.2 of Triticum dicoccoides. Taxonomy (NCBI): domain Eukaryota; kingdom Viridiplantae; phylum Streptophyta; class Magnoliopsida; order Poales; family Poaceae; genus Triticum; species Triticum dicoccoides. The sequence continues at coordinate 209,068,139 of NC_041385.1, read as the reverse complement.
CATCAGAGTAAAATCAGCAAAGTGGAACTTGCTGGAATATATGTGCTAGTATTGCCGGTACGGCTAGAAAGGCTTCGGATACCAGCTCTCTTCAAGTGCAGGTGCGGTACTGTTAATATCAGTGTAACTCTCAAAGGCGACACAGCTCCGCGCATTTCCTTGTTATTCTTATAGGATTCAAGTGGGCAGGCCACTACAAATCCTATTCCTATGTTTACAAGATCCTATGAATCAAAGAGGCTCAAAGTGTCCATCACAACCGACCGTATAGACCTCTACACTGCAAATGTCCCTGCTCATCTTCAGTACAAGGATCATACTGTACTACTAGCATACTCCCTCCGTTCCAAAATATAAGTCTTGGTAGAGATTTCCACTATGGATCACATACAGATGTATCTAGATACATTTTAGAGTGTAGATTCACTCATTTTGCTCCATATGTAGTCCATGGTGGAATCTATACAAAGATTTATATTTAGGAACGGAGAGAGTACATATTAAAGAAGAACGGAAGAGGAACATGGTAAAGAAGAGCAAGCAGATTTTGGATAATAAAATGTTGGTTGCACAATGCCCACACATGATGAACCAGAGCGCATTAAGAATGCAACTCCCAGCTGTCTCTCAACCATTTCAGGCGGTTGGATGAAGATCCTACGTCTCCTAACCCTTCTTCTTCCTCGTCTTTGATTATTCCCATACAGAACACCGCACGGGCCATCGGCCGGACCACCGGCCCCCACCGCCTGTGTTCCTCCGCCACCCCCACCCCCACCCGCGCCCGAACCCCCACCCGCGTCGAGTTTTCTTCATTCGGCGAGGCCCCATAACCACCCGAGCCCCTTGGATCGCACCGGAGAACTCCAGCGAGCTCTGAAAAATCGACTGACCCAATTTCGAAATTTAGTCTACTGTGATTTAACTAGTGTGGAATATAAAAGGGGAAAACCATAAGCATTGGGAGTATAGTGTTAAGTGTTCCATGGCAGATCTGAAGGTGCAAACCGGACAAAGGCAACTTCGCAACCAAGACAAGAAATCAGAGTAAAGCAGTGGCAATCTATTTTCTTGCTGCGATAAATAAGTTGAGCAGACACAAAAGAGTACCGCCTCTTGTGCGGCGCCATGTACGCATCTGCTGAGAATTTGACAGTTCTGCACTAGCGATGGTTGTCGGCAGCGTGGAAGCAGATCTAGGAGGGTAGACAGTGGCGATGCGGCATGGCGGATGAGACGGTCGTAGAAGCGGCGCCGGCAAGGTGGACGATGGCGAGGATGAAGCGAGAGGACGGGATGCAAGGATCCCGGTCCGAAGGCGTGGATGAGTGAGGTCGATCTCTTGTAATGGACGGCGGCGTCGGGGTATCAGCTCCGGCATGGTGGAGGAGGACGGCGGTGGATGGGGTGGCGGACGGTCGCGAACGGAGGAGGGTGGGTGGAGAGGGTGTTTTGGCGCCCACAGAGTACAAATGGGGAAAAGGGAGGTAGAGAGGAAGGGGGAACCATGTATTCAGGGCGTGCTTGTCCCAAATGCAAGGAAATTTACAAACTTAGCCCCCGTTTCAAATTTCTACTACATCACAGCAACATTAGTCGGTTGGGGATAGGATGGTAATCTCGCATACACCGAATATTTGCCGACGAGAGTTTGTTTTTGGCGCCCACCGTGTATGAATATGAATCGGGGAGGGAGTCGATTTCGACCGAGGGCACACTGTGTTGTGGCGCCCACCGTGTATGAATCCGGGTGAGAGGCGGTTACGTCACGTTTGGGTGAAATTACAAACCTACCCCTATCGAAACCTATAGAAATCCAGCAGATAGGCTTTGCGTGGCAGGGATAGGCAGTAGTGATTTCCATCTCGCTGATTTTTGTTTTGGGCGGTTACTGTGACTTTCCCCACTTCGTTCAAATTTTGCAGAGTGCACGTTTACCGTGCCAACTCAATTCGAATCCCGTTTGTATTCTACTATTTTTTTCGGGCGGGATCCATTTTCAATTGGAATTACATTCTATATACATCATTTTTTTATATATACTTTCAAAAGCACAACAAAGAATTCTGCTCCTTTATATGTATAATATGATTTACAAATACAACGATCTCGAAATCTTAAGGTTGAATTCAAAAAAAATTAACCAAATTTTGTTCTACTAAAATGTATGTATCAGTAATATCTACATATTAAATAACATAGATGTGTGTGAATTCATATGAGTATGCATGTTTGATAGATCAATTTTGGTTCGAGTATGGATCACATGTATCATCATCTCGAATTCAAATATTTGAATCCCTTTTTTGTTCACTCCTTTCACGCCCATCTCTCTCGCATGCATGCTCCTTCAGGTAGCTATCACTCTCTTTTCTCCAGCTCACCCGCACGCTCACTTCATGTTTCTCCTATCCTCGCAAACATGGTCTCTCGACGTCTCCCTTGAGAAGTGTCACACTCTCCCTATCATTATACATTACACGGTTTTCATTATCTCTCATGTCTCTACTGTTCTCTGGTATCACTCGGTACCTAATCTTTCTTTTTCACCGTCACACACACAGTCTCCACTCGTCTTTCACTTTGTCTTTCTCTCTATGGGATTCTCTCACACACCCTATATGTCTCTACATATGACTCATACCACTAAAATTAGTCTCTCTCTATCCTGTAGACACAACATTTGTTGTGATCTCCTTTTCGTCTCCATCCCAGACTGACATTATTCATTTGTTTACCGATCAGACAACCCGACTACCGTCTCCTCTCTCTCTCTCACAGACACACACACATAACTCCTGCTTCCACTCCCCTCCCCGACTACCGTCTCTCTCTCACACACACAAAACTCTAGCTTTCGCACCCCGACTCGTATTTTTCTCACAAACATTTATCGACTAGCTAGCCTCTAGATAGGTTTATACACCCACACACTCGTGCTTCCACCATCGCATACATGTCTCTCTCTCGCTCCTTGTATCTATGTAGCTTTTTCTTCCCTTCTTGAGACACGCCTTCTCGATCGTGCACACACACACTATCGCCTCATTTTAAGCTGATACCTATTGCACACGCACTACTTGTGTCTTTGTCACACATGCACGCCGTCCTCCTCCACTCTCCCTCTCTCTCACACATACATGGGCTTTTTGCAACAACTAGCAAGATGCCCATGCATTACACGGAACATCAAGATGCATTTGTATGAGTAGTTTATCTTGTGGGGGAAAAGGATGAACGAGGGAAGGCCTTATTTGCAAATGTGGAGAGGGGTGTGGGTATCTTTTTGCAAAATTGCCATAGTTTCCTTCCTATCTGTCAGATATAGATCAGACGGCCTATATTGCAGGATGGTAGGCATACGATCATCACCGACAATGCTTTTCATAAGAGTAGGGATAAAAAATAGAGTTGGTGATGATGGTGGGCCTGCCATCCTGCAATGTAGGTCGTCCGATTTATATCTGACGGATAGGAAGGAAAATTTGGCAATTTACCCGCACTCTTCACCACATTTGCAGATAAGGCCTTCCCTCGTTCATCCTTTTCTCCCACAAGATCTTGATGTTCCATGCAACGCACGGGCACCTTGCTAGTAAGAGTAGAAATTAGACATATACCACTTCTCGAATCTTGAAACCAACAACATTCCTCCCTTATCTCATCAAAACCACCAAAGGAATATATTTTGAGTGAAACATAACATATTTTTAGTGATATACGTTCTAGTTTGATCGTGTGGCAACGCATTGGCACATTACTAGTAGTTATTATAATTATTCGGACATGAGACAAATAGTAGAGTACATATACGAAGAGAAGAGGCGCACGCACGCAGTCGGCCTCTCGCTGTCTCGCACACATGAGTGTTACGTAAAGGCGATGTTAACAAATAAACCCTAAAACCCTAGGTGCACGATTGCTGCATTCGCGGGTAGCGGGTATGTGGTGGAGTGATACGTCTCCGTTGTATCTATAATTTTTGATTGTTCCATGCCAATATTATTCAACTTTTACATACTTTTGGCAACTTTTTATACTATTTTTTGGGACTAACATATTGATACAGTGCCCAGTGCCAGTTCTAGTCTGTTGCATGTTTTTTGTTTCGCAGAAACCCAATATCAAACGGAGTCCAAATGGGATAAAAATGGACGGAGATTTTTTTGGAATATTTACGATTTTTGGGAAGTAAAATCAACGCGAAACGGTGTCCGGGGTGGCCACGAGACAGGGGGCGCGCCCTCCCCCCTGGGCGCGGCCTGTGCTCTCGTGGGCAACCCGTAAGGCGGTTGGCGCTCTTCTTTTGGCGCAAGAAACCTAATTTTATGAGAAAAATCTGGGCGATAGATTCACCCCAATCAGAGTTACGGATCTCCGGATGTTTAAGAAACGGTGAAGGGGTAGAATCTGGGAACGCAGAAATAGAGAGATAGATCCAATCTCGGAGGGGCTCTCGCCCCTCCCAAGCCATGGGAGCCAAGGAACAGAGGGGAAACCCTTCTCCCATCTAGGGAGGAGGTCAAGGAAGGAGAAGAAGAAGGGGGGCTCTCTCCCCCTTGCTTCCGGTGGAGCCGGAATGTCGCCGGGGGCCATCATCATCACCGCGATCTTCACCAACAACTTCACCGCCTTCATCACCAACTCTTCCTCCCTCTATGCAGCGGTGTAACCTCTCTCTTACCCGCTGTAATCTCTACTTAAACATGGTGCTCAACGCTATATATTATTTCCCAATGATGTATGGCTATCTTATGATGTTTGAGTAGATCCGTTTTGTCCTATGGGTTAATTGATGATCGTGATTTGTTTGAGTTGCATGTTTTATTATTGTTGCTGTCCTATGGTGCCCTCCGTGTCGCACAAGCATGAGGGATCCCCGCTGTAGGGTTTGCAATATGTTTATGATTTTCTTATGGTGGGTTGCGTGAGTGACCGAAACACAAACCTGAGTAAGTAGGTTGTTTGCGTATGGGATAAAAGGGGACTTGATACTTTAATGGTATGGTTGGGTTTTACCTTAATGAATCTTTAGTATTTGCGGATGCTTGCTAGAGTTCCAATCATAAGTGCATATGATCCAAGTAGAGAAAGTATGTTAGCTTATGCCTCTCCCTCAAATAGAATTGCAACAATGATTACCGGTCTAGTTATCGATTGCCTTGGACAAATAACTTTCTCATAACAAAAAGCTCTCTACTAATACTTACTTTAGTTGTGTCTTTATCTAAATAGCCCCTACCTTTTATTTACGTGTTCTTTATTATGTTGCAAACCTATCCTATCACACCTACAAAGTACTTCTAGTTTCATACTTGTTCTAGGTAAAGCGAACATCAAGCGTGCGTAGAGTCGTATCAGTGGCAGATAGGACTTGAGAGAGTATTTGTTCTACCTTTAGCTCCTCGTTGGGTTTGACACTCTTACTTATCGAAAGAGGCTACAAATATCCCATATACTTGTGGGTCATCAAGACCTTTTTCTGGCGCCGTTGCCGGGGAGTCATAGCATGGGGTGAATATTCTCGCGTGTGCTTGTTTGCTTTATCACTAAGTAATTTTTATTTTCCGTTCTTAGTTGTTTTCTATCTTTAGTTATGGGTAGGAAATGCAAAATACCAAAAAAAATAGTTGTACCTACTAAACCAGTGGTTGAAGAACCACTCAAAATCTATCACACTACTGAAGCTTTTTACTTGGATCATCTTTGATCCCTATGTGCTCGTGCTGAAACCCCAACTAGCTTAGTTGAGGGCAAATCTTTAGATGAGCATGCTTGTTATCTGTGACACCGTATATCTGAAAAGGGAAATTATTATGGGATCAAATTCAACATTTGCAATGCTATGCTTGGAATTTATGTGAAATATATGATGTTACTTGTTGTTCTGAAAACCCTAAGAAACACCTTCCCTACCAATGTGTGTTTGTTGATAATGGAATCGTATCTTCATATGCCAAGGGTGTTTATAATTACTATCATGTTCAACAAATTGAAGAATTTGTTGCTTTTAAGGGTTCTTTTCAAATTGCTTCTTTGATTGAAAAGTATGATGCTACTCTTTACAAATCTGAAAGTTTTGCCATACTTGAATACTGTTATGATAATTATGCTTCTAATGCCTATGTTAAACCATATATTGAGAAATTCTCTGTTGTCCAAGAAGAGAATAATATTTTGCAGGAAGCTATGGAAGAAGAAATTGAAGAAACTGTGAGCTCATTGGATGAAAAAGATGATGAGGAGAGCGAAGAACAAAAGGAGGAAGAGCGGATTGATCACCCGTGCCCACCTTCTAATGAGATCAACCCTCCAACTCTTACATTGTTTAATTCCCCTTCGTGCTTACCGAAGGATGATTGCTATGATGATTGCTATGATCCCTTGAATTTGTCTGAAATATCCTTTTTTGATGATGCTTGCTATGCTTGTGGCCAAGATGCCAATATGAATTATGCTTATGGAGATGAGCTTGCTATAGTTCATTATGTTAAACATGAGATTGTTGCTATTGCACCCACGTATGATAGTCCTATTATCTTTTTGAATTCTCCCTACCACACTCTATCGGAGAAGTTTGTGCTTATTAAGGATTATATTGATGGGTTGCCTTTTACCATTGCACATGATGATTTTGATTAATGTAATATGCATGTGCTTTCTGCTCCTACTTGCAATTATTATGAGAGAGGACCTATATTTCCGCCTCTCTATGTTTCCCATACGCTAAAATTGCAAGAAACTGCTTATACTATGCATTGGCCTTTACTTGGTGTGCATGAATTGTTCTTTTATGACATGCCGATGCATAGGAAGAGAGTTAGACTTCGTTGTTGCATGATTTATGTTACTTTGTGCTCACTACTAAATTACAAATCATTGTTAATTAAAATTGGCTTTGATATACCTTGGGATCCGGGTGGATTCATTACTTGAGCACTAAATGCCTAGCTTAATGGCTTTAAAGAAAGCGCTGCCAGGGAGATAACCCGGAAGTTTTAGAGAGTCATTTATTTCTGTTGAGTGCTTTCATACAGTTTAAAAACAAAAAAAATAAAGAGGGGAACCTAAAAACTTTTCAAAAAGGAAAGTGAAAGTAAGAAAGACAAGCATTGTTGAAGTGGGAGAGCTCCTTGAACTTTGTTCATGCTCACGAAAACTTTGTGAATCTTAATTACAGAAACTTTTCATCAAAAATAATATTCCCTTGTACAATTCCATTGTATTATAAATATAATGTGCCAAGGTTTGTCTTTAGGATGTTTACAATGCTTGTTGGTTTGTACGGTGCAGGACAGGAACTTTGGCTGTAGTGCTCGATTTTACATTTTTAACTGGAACGTCAAATGGTTCTGATTCCTTTTGCACTGTCTTGATATACAACTTGTTTATTGTTACTAATTTTGGTAGAATTTTTGGGATACCAGAAGTATGGTGGATGTTCAGATTGCTACAGACTGTTCTGTTTTTGACAGATTCTGTTTTTGATGCATAGTTTGCTTGTTTTGATGAATCTATCAATTTGTATCAGTGGATTAAGACATGGAAAAGCTATATTACAGTAGACACAATGCAAAAACAAAATATTAATTGGTTTGCAACAGTACTTAGAGTGGTGATTTGATTTATTATACTAACGGATCTTACCGAGTTTTCTGTTGAAGTTTTGTGTGGATGTAGTGTCTAATCGAGGATGTCTCGATATGAGGAAAAGGAAGAGAGGCAAGAGCTCAAGCTTGGGGATGCCCGAGGCACCCCAAGTAAATATTCAAGGAGAATCAAGCGTCTAAGCTTGGGGATGCCCCGGAAGGCATCCCCTCTTTCTTCAACAAGTATCGGTATGTTTTCGAATTCGTTTCGTTCATGCATTATGTGCAAGTCTTGGAGCGTCTTTTGCATTTAGATTTCACTTTTCTTTTATGCACCATGCTGGTATGAGATAGTCCTTGGTTGATTTACAGAATGCTCATTGCACTTCACTTAAATCTTTTGAGTATGGCTTTATAGAATGCTTCATGTGCTTCACTTATATCATTTGAAGTATAGATTGCCTGTTTCTCTTCACATAGAAAACCGCCATTTGTAGAATGCTATTTTGCTTCACTTATATTTGTTAGAGCGTGAGCATATCTTTTATAGAAAGAATTAAACTCTCTTGCTTCACTTATATCTATTTAGAGAGATGACAAGAATTGGTCATTCACATGGTTAGTCATAAAATCCTACATAAACTTGTAGATCACTGAATATGATATGTTTGATTCCTTGCAATAGTTTTGCGATATAAAGATGGTGATATTAGAGTCATGCTAGTGGGTGGTTGTGGATTGTAGAGACACTTGTGTTGAGGTTTGTGATTCCCGTAGCATGCACGTATGGTGAACCGCTTTGTGATGAAGTTGGAGCAAAATTTTATTTATTGATTGTCTCCCTTATGAGTGGCGGTCGGGGACGAGCGATGGTATTTTCCTACCAATCTATCCACCTAGGAGCATGCGCGTAGTACTTTGTTTTCAATGGCTTGTAGATTTTTGCAATAAGTATATGAGTTCTTTATGACTAATGTTGAGTCCATGGATTATACGCACTCTCACCCTTCCATCATTGCTAGCCTCTTCGGTACCGTGCATTGCCCTTTCTCACCTCGAGAGTTGGTGCAAACTTCACCGGTGCATCCAAACCCCATGATACGATACACTATCACACATAAACCTCCTTATATCTTCCTCAAAACAGCCACCATACCTACCTATCATGGCATTTCCATAGCCATTCCGAGATATATTGCCATGCAACTTCCATCATCATCATATACACGACTTGAGCATTCATTGTCGTATTGGTTTGCATGATTGTAAGATAGCTAGCATGATGTTTTCATGGCTTGTCCATTTTTTGATGTCATTGCTATGCAGATCATTGCACATCCCGGTACACCACCAGAAGCATTCATATAGAGTCATATCTTTGTTCTAGATATCAAGTTGTAAATAAATAGAAGTGTGATGATCATCATTATTAGAGCATTGCCCCAGTGAGGAAAGGATGATGGAGACTATGATTCCCCCACAAGTCGGGATGAGACTCCGGACTTTATATAAAAATAAAAGAGGCCAAAGAAGCCCAAATGAAAAAAAGAGGCCAAAGAAGCCCACCAGAAAGAAAGAACAAAAAATGAAAAATAAAAGAAAAAAATGAGAGAAAAAGAGAGGAGGGGCAATATTACTATCCTTTTACCACACTTGTGCTTCAGATTAGCACCATGTTCTTCATAGAGAGAGTCTCCTATGCTTTCACTTTCATATACTAGTGGGAATTTTCATTATAGAACTTGGCTTGTATATTCCGATGATGGGCTTCCTCAAATGCGCGAGGCCTTCATGAGCAAGCAAGTTGGATGCACACCCACTTAGTTTTCAGTTTGAGCTTTCATACACTTAGGGCCAGTTCTTTTGAGGTGCAGCTTATGCATAAGCTGCGATGGGAATAAGCCTCACAGAAGCTGCCGTGGAAATAAGCCCATGAGAATAAGCCATCCAGTTCTTTTGTCTGAGCTTATGTTCCGAGTTCTCTGTTGAAAAGTCTACAATACCCCTAAAATGTAATTGTATGACATTTAACTGCATTTTCTGTACATTGTAGCAGCAACCTGGACAACTTCTTTCATACTCTCTTGCACTTGCAAAAAATGCTAGCAGGACCAAACCAAACAACAATCAAAATGCTAGTGCTTGCATACAAATTTCTGAATGCATTCACTAGCAACATTCATCCTTTTTTTACAGGAAGTAGAAACTTGGACATGACCAAAAACTAGGTGCACATGAGCAATGCACTTCCTGAATGCAATACTTGTAGTACTCTACTGCAAAAAATACACAACAAACAGCCTCATATTAACAGCAAATAGACATCTACTCATCTTCCAGTAGATAAAATTATTCACAAATAGTCAGCAATATGATACAGAAAATGGATCATTCAATTTGACATCTCAATTTGATATGAAGAAAGTCAAATCTCAATGTACAATTTCATTGTGAGACAAAAAAGGTCTTGTAGGCAATAGCCCGAACACCTTGTGGGCAAAATCGCCAACACCGGAGCTCACTCAGCGGCCGGCCGATGCGGGCTTGACGGCTAGCAGCGGGACGAGTCGCAGCTCCTGCTCGGGCTCAGGCCACCTGCGCCGCCGCCTCGGAGCTCGTTAGTGTCCGCGCCCTGGCGTATCGAAGGGGAACAGCGAGGGCGCCAGAGGAGGTGCGGTGCTTCTTGGGCTAACCTCCGTCCATGCTCGCGGCGGCGTAGGGACGGGGAAGGACGGTGACAATGGCTCGAGTGGCGTGCATCGGTGGATCGATTGCAATAGAGGAGTGGCCGGGATGGAGCCGAGCAGAGGAAGGCGGGGGAGGAGCGCGGCTACCCAGCAACGCCGGCATCCATGTCTTCGTCGGCGAGGTACGCGGCGTCAGCGGCGGCTGGAGGCGGTGTCGGGGGCGGCGGGAGGAGGGGCCGGCGGCGGCAGGGAAACCCTAGCTCTCCTCTTCTGTCGCGGAACGGGATGCGGGAGTCGAGTGCTGCTTTTTTTTGTTCTTTTTCTTCGGGGCTGGTTGTTCGGGTTGCTGGCGGTGGCATTTGCTCCGTAAATTCTTGCAGCTGGGAGGGCAAGGAGATGTACCCCTTCGTTTCTTAAGTGATCGCTGCGGGAAGCTGTGGGAAGCTGCCCTCCCCCCAGCTTTTTTCCATCGTGAAGGAAGTGGCTGTGGAAATAAGCTGAGCCCACCAGCCCAAAACGAGTTCTTTTCAGCTTCTGGCTTATTTTGATAATAAGCTGCCAGAAGCTGCAAAAGAACTGGCCCTTATAGCTCTAGTGCATCCATTGCATGGCAATTCCTACTCACTCACATTGATATCTATTGATGGGCATCTCCATAGCCCGTTGATACGCCTAGTCGATGTGAGACTTTCTCCTTTTTTGTCTTCTCCACATAACCCCCACCATCATATTCTATTCCACCTATAGTGCTATGTCCATGGCTCATGCTCATGTACTGCGTGAAAGCTGAAAAAGTTTGAGATTATTAAAGTATGAAACAATTGCTTGGCTTGTCATCGGGGTTGTGCATGATTAAATACTTTGTGTGATGAAGATAGAGCAACGGCCAGACTATATGATTTTGTAGGGATAACTTTCTTTGGCCATGTTGTTTTGAAAAGACATGATTGCTTTATTGGTACGCTTGAAGTATTATTGTTTTTATGTCAAATGATAGACTATTGCTTTGAATCACTCGTGTCTTAATATTCATGCCATGATTAGACATATGATCAAGATTATGCTAGGTAGCATTCCACATCAAAAATTATCTTTTTTATCATTTACCTACTCGAGGATAAGAAGGAATTAAGCTTGGGGATGCTGATACGTCTCCGTCGTGTCTATAATTTTTGATTGTTCCATGCCAATATTATTCAACTTTTGCATACTTTTGGCAACTTTTTCTACTATTTTTGGGGACTAACATATTGATCCAGTGCCCTGTGCCAGTTCCTATCTGTTGCATGTTTTTTGTTTCGCAGAAACCCAATATCAAACAGAGTCCAAACGGGATAAAATCGAACGGAGATATTTTTTTGGAATATTTATGATTTTTGGGAAGTAAAATCAATGCGAAACGGTGTCCGGGGTGGCCACGAGACAGGGGGCCGCACCCTCCCCCCTAGGCGCGGCCTGGGCTCTCGTGGGCCACCCGTAAGGCGGTTGACGCTCTTATTTTGGCGCAAGAAAGCTAATATTATGAGAAAGATCTGGGCGAAATATTCACCCCAATCGGAGTTACGGATCTCCGGATATTTAAGAAACAGTGAAGGGGTACAATCTGGGAACGCAGAAACAGAGAGATAGATCCAATCTCGGAGGGGCTCTCGCCCCTCCCAAGCCATGGGAGCTAAGGAACAGAGGGGAAACCCTTCTCCCATATATGGAGGAGGTCAAGGAAGAAGAAGAAGAAGGGGGGCTCTCTCCCCCTTGCTTCCGGTGGTGCCGGAACGCCGTCGGGGGCCATCATCATCACCGCGATCTTCACCGCCTTCATCACCAACTCTTCCTCCCTCTATGCAGCGGTGTAACCTCTCTCTTACTCATTGTAATCTCTACTTAAACATGGTGCTCAACGCTATATATTATTTCCCAATGATGTATGGCTATCTTATGATGTTTGAGTAGATCCGTTTTGTCCTATGGGTTAATTGATGATCGGGATTGGTTTGAGTTGCATGTTTTATTATTGGTGCTGTCCTATGGTGCCCTCCGTGTCGCGCAAGCGTGAGGGATTTCCACTGTAGGGTTTGCAATATGTTTATGATTTGCTTATGGTGGGTTGCGTGAGTGACTGAAATACAAACCCGAGTAAGTAGGTTGTTTGCGTATGGGATAAAAGGGGACTTGATACTTTAATGCTATGGTTGGGTTTTACCTTAATGAATCTTTAGTATTTGCGGATGCTTGCTAGAGTTCCAATCATAAGTGCATATGATCCAAGTAGAGAAAGTATGTTAGCTTATGCCTCTCCCTCAAATAGAATTGCAACAGTGATTACCGGTCAAATTATCGATTGCCTTGGACAAATAACTTTCTCGTAACAAAAAGCTCTCTACTAATACTTACTTTAGTTGTGTCTTTATCTAAATAGCCCCTACTTTTTATTTACGTGTTCTTTATTATCTTGCAAACCTATCCTATCACACCTACAAAGTACTTCTAGTTTCATACTTGTTCTAGGTAAAGCGAACGTCAAGCGTGCATAGAGTCGTATCAGTGGCAGATAGGACTTGAGAGAGTATTTGTTCTACCTTTAGCTCCTCGTTGGGTTCGACACTCTTACTTATCGAAAGAGGTTACAACTATCCCATATACTTGCGGGTCATCATGGAGCACCTTTGTAGGAGTTGATGGTCGGGACCACAGGTGAACGACTTGGAGCGCGGTGGCTCGCCAGTTGCCACAGATCGAGTAGCCACGTTTAAAATATCGTTTTTTTAGCGGGGTTAAGAGTTCCGATTTTCAATGGCACGTTATAAGTAGTAAGTAGTTTTTGGAACGATTGGTATGGAGCGAAAATGGAATTCATAGTACTACGTACCTCCTTGGCATATGGTTGTATGGGTTTATGTTGCGAGATGTTCAACCTGCTAGTTCTAGGGCAAATACTATGGTTTAGATTTAGATGCTGGTTTTCAGTAATCGGAAGGGGAAACCCTTCTTTGATTAAAAAAACTACTACCTCCATTCTGGTTTACTAGTCCCCATCGTACTTTGGGTCAAAGTTTGTCCACGAATTTTACTTGTAAAATGTGAATGGAAAACGAGATTTTGTTATACCCAAAGAAAAAAGGACTGGAGGGAGTGATTGCTCTGACATGGACGCGATCTCTCGTAGCGCAGGCATTGAACCGGCGCGTCGGCCAAGAGGGCCACACTCGCTGCAGGCCCGGCTGAGCATGCCTCCTCGCCGCGTGCAACCAGCTTAAGACTGCCCCGCCTGCCTTCATTGAATCCACGCGTGTGCCGGCAACACGTCCTTCCGCGAGCCAGCAGGCATTTTAGAACAGAAAAAATGACTAAAATATAATTAATTTACGCATGGTCTTGACTTGTTGTGCTCGCACTGGTAGCAGGAACTAGTAGAGGTTTTTCTTTATTTATAACTCTCCTCACATTTTTTTGGCTTTGAAGTGAATCATGGTTGTGGACATTATGTATGAATGTGCAGACATCTGTGAACATGAGTTTGATGTGGAAGTCAAACTTGGAATGTCGGGCTTGCGCGTGAACTATACCATGTCCAATGCTTCGTCTGTTATTGTTTGGAAAGTAATTGCTGTTATTACATGACCCCAAAAAAAACATTTTGTGCCACATCAGTAGATGCACAGACATCACAACAGGCATGCTAACTGGATAAACATTTGAACCTAGCTATTATGAAGGAAATTTTGTATTGACAACAGTTTTAGATAGCAGGAGACGCCTAGCCTGCTCTGCCTCTGCTAGCTTATTTCTGGCTTCTTCCATCTCTTCTTTGGCTTGGGTGAAGAGAGCATCTGATTGCTCTTTTTGCTTCTTCAGGAACTCAGCTACATTCTCAAGGGCTACTGACGCTTTCTTTCAGCCTTTACTAATGCCACGAGGACATGAACAACTGACGACTCCACCTGGCTTGTGTGTAATCCAGCATCATCTGTCAATTTGCACCTTGTGTCTAATCCAGCATCATTAGGGAACTGGCACCTTGTGTGTAATCCAGCCTCATTTTGGAAACACGATCTCGAGGTTGACCATACTTCCCTCCTCACAAGAAGTGCATCCTGACATGAAGTTACTTCTTTTTTAGATCAATACTCAGAGAAACCTAGATCCATTTAGTAGAAGCCAGATAAACAGAACTGGAGAAGTGAATTCAAAAGGAAAAGAAATATAAAAACAGACTACAAGGTGAGAACACCCACTTCCTACATCAAGCTAAAAATGAAAGCATTAGGACGATTAATACTCTTCTTATTACACATCGAAGAACACCACGCTTAAGAGAAACAGAAACTACAACATATACACATCGAAGAACACGAGGCTAAACGAAAGTAATTGAAAGGGTGTTACTTACCAAAGCTCGTTTTACAGGTTCGGTGCAGCTCCTCTTTAACTTGCCACGCTCCTTGAAGATGTTCCGAATATCCCGTGTTTGGTCTTCATTGCTCCTCTGCATGTTCACACTCGTGGTTTTAAAATCTCAATATGGCAAGAAAAATACTACTAGTAATACTCACGCATCTTGTGGGCAACATTAAAGCACTCGTCTGCCATGTTAGAGCATCTCCAACAGAATCGCAACGCGCGGCGCTTTAAAAAAGCATTTACAGTGCTGAGATCGAGAAGTAGATACTAGAGAGTAGAGGATAGTTCTCAACATAGATAGATAAAAAAAGATAATTCAACTACTCCTCATCGTCCGACTCCTCTTCAGTGATGTCCTCCTCCGACGTCTGACTGTAGGCGTGAAGATACCGATCATCGTCGGATTCCCAGGGTGACACTGCTCCTAGACTCATGTTGAATTGAGCGTCCGCTTTTCGCCTACGCTTGTCCTCGTGATAGGCGGCTCGCTCCGCCCTCCTCTTATCCCTCTCCGCCCTCCTTTGCGCATAGAACTCGCGCTCATTGATGATGTCCTGCGGGAAGTGTTGGCGCCAAAATGCCATGGCTTCCTCGTCCATCTCGGCGATGCCGAGACGGTGCTCCCGCCTCCGGTTGTCGCGACGATCCTTGTCGGTGCTAAGCCGCGGCAGAGGCGCGAGCTCCTGCGCCCGCTCCCGCGTCAACACGTTGGGGAAGTTCAATGTTCTATGAGGCCACCGGAGGCGCCACGCCGCCGTGTCGTACGCGTGGGCGGCCTTTGTTGGTGGTGTCGAAATTGCCGAGTCCGAGGCGCATCCCGCGGAATCGGATCTCGGTGGAGAAGCCGCCGGAGGGGCGCGCGCGGACGCCGCGGTATCCCCAAGTTTCCCGGCGACGAGGCGGCATGGTGGCGCAGCGGCGGCGAAGCGAAAAAGTGCGGCGAGAGAGCGGTGGCGAGGCACAGAGCGGTGGCAAGGCATAGAGCGGTGGGAGGGCGTTGGATTTTATAAAGCGCGTCGGACGCCGCGCGACAAAACTAGCGCACGCCCGGCCGCTTTTCCCCGCACGCGCGCGATCCTTTCGCGACGTCTCTGCCATTCTACTCTCTTCTCCATGGTTAAATTTATTTTATATTGAATATTTAATATTTATCTCTACTTCCTTTACTATCTACTTACTTTTCTCTATACTTTTTTTCTTGCAATATGGGCCGTCTGATTTATATCTGACAGATAGGAAGGAGACAAATGGGAATTTTGCAAAAAGATACCCATACCCCTCTCCGGATTTGCAAATAAGGCCTTCCCTCATTCATCCTTTTCTCCCACAAGATAAACTACTCATACAAATGCATCTTGATGCGTGCAACGCATGGGCATCTTGCTAGTTCTAAAAACCTTTCCATCATTTGCCACACTACTGGTTGCAGATGAAAAACCTACCCAAGCATAGCGCGATACAGGAGCGACGCACAATTACAAGCTGATATTCTGTTGGACAATGGAGGCTATAACCAATTATTTTTACGGGAACAATAGCACCCAGGAAAATTGAAGGGTAGGTATGAACAAAATTGGAACTGCACATGTACTGCTAAGTGATTCAATACACACATTACCAATCGAGGAGGAGAACGATGGTCGCGGTGGCCTCTGTGAGTCATGGTCGGCAACGGGAGTCAGTTCATTGTCCATGACGGTGGTACTTCTGCGATTGGCATCGGCTTCCGGAAAGCAGATCCAAGACCGTGGAAGACGATGTCGGGGAAGAGGCAACGTGTACGACAACGACGACGACGGTGGACCGGCTCCAGTGCGGCGTACGAGGTCGTCGATGAGGCAGATGCGCTGCGGTGGACGAGTGCGCTGATGTAAAGGGGAGGGGCACAAAGGCTGCGGTGCCGTGGGGAAGTCTATTTTGCGGTGGGGATAGAAAATGGGGAGTATTCAGGTGTACTACTCTGGGTGCCGGGGTGGGGTTGGCTGGGTAGGGTGAACCTGAAGTTACGAAAACAGCCCCCTACCAAGCGTCATTCGTAGGCCTGTTCCGAAGGCTATGATGGTAACTGCCCACTGCTCGAATCAGGGTCGCAGGAGATTTTCCCGCCGACCTCAAAATTTTGTGACACTGGACTCCCCGTGTGGCGTGTTGAGTGATTTGGCTAAGGAACTAGCGAGTAGTAGTAGTAAACTCTGCATATTAGGTTTGACCGAAGTCAAACTTCCGAAAGTTTGACCAAGTTTATATAAAAACATAAACATTTACCATAACAAATATGTATGATGTGAAAGTACATTCAATAATGAATCTAATGGTATTTATTTGTTATTGTATATGTTAATATTTTTTGTTATAAGCTTTCTGAGAGTTTACAAAACTTGACTTTGACCAATGCTAATACGCGGACTTAAATAAAAACGGAGGGAGTACACATTTGTTTTCTTAGTTTGTAGTGAACTAATCATTTGTTGAAATTGTGGAATAAATATATTAGACTATTGACTTCGAATGTAATGGTCTATACAATTCAATAGTTACAATCATTGTCGAATCCCAAGATGTATACAAGGTCTATAGTACTTCACAACATGCTCAAACTCACATAATCCCAGTCAAATGAGAATATAAATGCATTTCATAGTTATTACTTTGTAGGATGCAACAAAAACAACGAAAACTCTACATCAGCCATTATAGAAGCAACATTTTGACATATCCCAATGTGTGAATGAAACGTGCAGAGAGAGCTTTTGAAGATGGAGCAGATAGGGCGGGAAAGATTGTATGTATGTGGACGAGAGAGTAGGAGACAAACCTAACAAGACAGAGAGAGAGAGAGAGAGAGAGAGAAAGAGAAAGAGAGAGGAAGAAGTTAGGTCTGTGAGAAAGATGGAGACATGTAATATACGTGAGATGCGTGTGCATCCGGATTCTGTATACGTGGAAGGAGAAGAGACAACATGTTTGATGAGAGAGCTGGGAAAACATGGACGAGAGGGGAAGGATCTCATGGGTTGATGGATTGAAAATTTTGTGCGCGGGAGAGAGGGATTGGTAATTTTGTGCAAGAGAGAGAGAGGGTGGGGGAGAAGTCAGTCAGCCGCCGTCACATCACCCTGCTTCCAAATGACCCTGCATTCTCTAGTGCGGTGTGGTCGCCGTCTTCGATCTGCTCGATGCCCTCTTTGAAGATTGAGGTGTTGTGCATGTTGGGGTGCAAAGAAGCACAAGCGAGAGTGGTCGCCGTATAACCTTGGATGGGGATGAATTATGTGCTCGGGGGAGTGTGTGTGTGTGTGTGTTGTGTTGTGTGTGTGTGTGTGTGTGTGTCAGATATTGAGAGAAAACAAACCTAAGGAGATAAATGGGTATTCACGAAGAGATTGTGCGGCCTTGAGGTGGGCAGGGGCCGAGTGAGGGTGTCAAAATGTGCGCGTTGATGCATGTGTTGCATGCGATCGTGTGAGGGGCAGACGAATCGAGAGAGATGGTTGTTGTGTTACGGATGCTCCTCTCTCTCTGTCTGTCTCTCTCTCTCTCTCTGTCTGTCTGTCTCTCTCTCTCTCTCTCTCTCTCTCACACACACACACACATACACACACACACACACACAAGTAAACTAGAAGACCGTTCTCTCATGTATACACAACGTATCGGCATCTGTCTATGTCTCACTCATGCATGATCATTTGCACATTCACACCTCTCTATGTCTGTATCACACGCAGACCGTCTCCACATTGCCCTTCCGCCACAACACACATATGGACACATACACACGTTCTCTCTCAGTCACACACACAAAATAAGTATTAAAAAAACTAGGGCGCACCTAAAACGTCCAAATCCAAATAAACACAAACTGGAGCTAAATTCAAATATATGGAAATATTGCAGCGTCAAGAACTTTCCCAGGAAAAAAAGTTGAGTAATATTCGAGGATTGTTTTCACACACACAAAAAGGTTCGGTGGATGTCCTTCGAGCGCGACACGGTGACGTACCGTTCGATCGACCGCACGGCCGCGGTTCACGCGCTTGCACAGGATTCGGTATCGTGGCTGTGGTACTAACTTCAAAAAAAATTAAGTACGGTTTTCTTTTAAGTTTGACCAACCTTATATAAAACTAAAGTAAGCTCCCATACGCGCACTCATCAATATGCCGCTGCCGCCGTTCCGCATGCCGGCGCCCGCCTGCTCCGGCTAACAATTTCTCGCCCATCACCGCCATGTCGCCGCCATCCCTGTGCCGTGAAGCCGAAGGCTCGCCCGCTCGCATCGTCTGTAGTCCCTCCTCGCCATGCCGCCGCGCTGCCAAGCACGCGAGCAGCTGGTGGGTCCGCGTCTATGCCTGCAGCATACAAAGAGGAGGACGAGCGTGTGCTCCAACACGCCAGCGAGGAGGAACTAGTGTGTCATTGTCGTCTCCGCCCACGCGGAGGAGGCGCGCATGGTGGCTATCACGGCGAAAGCCGATCGCTCACACGTCGAGCCCGCAAATCGGGTGCGGACGCGGAATCTACCTTCGAGACCTTGAATGCCACGTGGATCATGCAATCTAAAGGAGCAATTTGGGTCAGTCGACTCATGTGAGCCGTTTGATGCAACATTGATGGCTAGAAGGGCTTCTTCCACCTCTTTTGCCGTCTTCTTCCTTCGCTTCGTCGAACTTCTTTCACAAATCGACTGACCCAAATTATACTACTAGTACGAACGTATTAAGTACAGTAGGAACACGAAGATATGAGCAGTAGTACCAACTGCAAGAAGAACAGTAGTAAGACATAGTACTAGTACTACTCTACGTACTAAAGAGTTCAAATAACGAGAAAGAACATAAACATAGTTTTGCTGGGGCCTCAGCACAACACACCCTTGAAATTAAACTAAGCAACTAGTCCGCTTGACACTGCAGTAGAACCAGCATGAGCGACGGCACTGCCACCTACTCGGAGTCCGAGTCCACGTCCTCGACATCGTCCTCGTCCCTCTTCCTCTTCCTCTTCGTCGATGCTTCTTTGCTTGAACCGGACACTGGGCTCTGCTTCTTCATCCAACCCTTGTAGATATTTAAACAAAGGTCGGCATCCATTGCTGCGTACATGATGTGATCTTCATCTAATGTCTTCGACTGCCATGCATGATGAAACTCGTGATGAGGTTTCCTCAGTTTAGCGTACGAAGGATCAATCATGGCTGCTGCCAGGGTCAGCATTGAAGGTTGAGAGGAGGACACCAGGCTTGCCTTCTGGAGATCGAAGGGCTGGCCTACAACGAGACCTATCCGACGTAGGACATCCCTGTCATTCTTAAAGCCTACAGTAACGAATTTCACTCTTTTGTCCTTGAGGAAGTTCTTAAAATCCTGGCACTCAACGTCGGCATGGCATATGTGGTAGACCAAGCAAACGTTATGTATGCCGCTTCTTCCTCTTTTCGTCCTTTAGATCCTTCTCTCGTCCCAGGATTGTGGTGTACTCAACATCAAGCCCAGCGACCCACTCATCCGTTGAACTGTTGAACATGCGTAGGAAGCGAGCAAGCCATGCTTTCACCGTCGCGGATCCACATGTGTAGATGACGATGAACTGATCGCCGGTGATGGCTCTAACCTAGTACTCAGCAGCGACCATGGAGATTTGGGAGGCTATGGATTTTGGAGGAGGGTTAGGAGAAGTTGAACTGTTGTACCCCGCAAAAACTGGGAGCGAACTAATGTGAAAGGACGGGACGACTGCGAGCGAACTGTTGTGAGGTAGAAGACGGGGACGACTAGGGCGTGCGAACGGCGTGGGGTTGCTGGCTTTCCCGGTGGATAAATGGCTGCAAGCCCCCAAAGAGTTCTCGAAAACTATGCAGGACCCACTAGATGTCATGTCTACTAGACCCATATCGTAGGCCTGACGGTATAGCTTCTGCCTGTTCGCACGCCATGCCGGCGCGTGGATGTAACTTCACTTAATTCTGTCAACCGTCGCGCCTCCCATGACCTTCGCCTCCGTTGTGCGGTCGCGCCCTTTGAGACTTCGACCGGCTATAAATGAGCAATTTTTTTGCCTACTCCACATGCATGATACTCCCTCTCGTCCTTTTTACTCCCATCAACCATTTGCAAAGTGTTTGACCAAATTTATATTTTTTTTGAACACCACCCTATATTAATTAACCAGCCACACCAGTACACTCATTCGATACAATATTCACCACACAGGGCGGTACGTTATTTACAAGAATACCATCTAATCTATTGTCAAAGCTATACTTAGCGATTAAGTGTGCCACCTTATTGTCCGAATGGCTAATCTTTGACAATTGAAGATTGTTGATCAACTTCAAGATGCTCAACACTTTCATCTTCCAGTCACGCATAGTAGACCTGTCATAGTCCCCCGATGCAAGAGACGCTACCACAAAACGCAATCAGTTTCTAAAATTACAGGATTATGAAGAGAAATACCTATGTAGAGACCGGCAATGCAAGCCCTAAGCTCCGCTTCCTCCACGCTTTCACAGGCATCAATGAAATCCCACGACCAAATTTATACTAAAAATATCAATATCTACAATACTGATTATAATGAGTATAAGAACTACGTTTTATAATGAGTGTAAAAATATTGATTTGACATTGTGAATGTTGATACTCCCTCCGTCTAGGTGAGTAAGTCTCTTAGGCTGTGCACCGTGACCAAGGAGGAGGGGAAAACGAGAGACATTAATGTTTATTTGGTAATTAAATAGTATTGCATGCAATGAACTAACCACTGCATGTCATGTTTGATAGTCTCAGGTCATTAAAAGCATGCACACCCTCATCTCATATTGGTTGATATGTCAAGAAACAAGAAACGAGGTAGAAGTTAATGCACCGCGCCTACATGTTTTGGGATTATTTGGTTTTCGTAAGATGACTTACACACCTAGCTATTAGAGTACCACTACCTCCCTTCTAGTTTAAAGGGCTCGAGTCAAAAATTTCACCTACGCTTAGCGAGATAGTAGAGGCGGTGGAATAGTTTTTGAAGTCTGCAAAAGTACTCAACTAATGCTGTCGTTCTTCACAAAAAATGTGTTTACCAATGCATGCATGAACACTAGTTACTCTAACCCCCCTCTCTTCTTTAATTCTTTTCCACATCAGCATGTTTGCTATTTCCGTGTGCATGATACCAGCTAAGATACCACCATTATGGCCAGCCTTAATCATCGCATGCAATAATTTAGTGCACCTTGAAATATGAACATGTGTGGGGCGTGTATGTTTTTAATGACTTGAGACTATACCTAGCCCGGCATGCAAGATGACTTATTATGCACCGTTCCCCATACCTGCAGGAAGCCCGTTCGTCTCCAAATCTTTTCCTCTCCATGTGTGGAAACAATATGCCTGCCAAACTCTCCTTCTCCCTCCGGCGGTCCCACCACTCCACCCCGTGTGAAAAAATCTGCACGCATGACTCTCCTCCCCCCACGCTCGTCCAATCAATTTGTGACCAGCAATATTTCCACCCCTTCGCTCCCCCGTAATTTACTCCAAGAAATATGCCCACCTAGCTTTTACTTAACTTCAGGTGCATTGGGTCTCTGACATATGGGCCCAGCAGGGTACTGGCCCACATGTCAGTGACGCAACTGGACCTGCAGTTAAGTCAGTGCAGCTCAGTCCATATCTTACGTAGGTGTGCCATTGCTTGCTATAAATACTGTGTCTCCCACGACATCGCTATCTCCTCCCCCTCACATTCACATTCATCGCTATCTCCTCCCCCTCCCTCTCACGTCGACCACCATGGCATCGCCCCTCCCAAGCCCTAGGAGCCCCTTGCTGCACTGCGCGGACGGTCACGCGTCGCCGTTCCGTTCCTCGCCACCACTAGTCGAGGAGGACGCGTCGGCGTTCTGCT
The DNA here is from genome assembly GCF_002162155.2 of Triticum dicoccoides. Taxonomy (NCBI): domain Eukaryota; kingdom Viridiplantae; phylum Streptophyta; class Magnoliopsida; order Poales; family Poaceae; genus Triticum; species Triticum dicoccoides. The sequence continues at coordinate 209,045,560 of NC_041385.1, read as the reverse complement.
CCTCGCCGCTACGTGATGTGTCTCCATTCCGTTCCTCTCCGCCACTAGTCGAGGAGGTCACGTCAGCATTCCGCTCCTCGCCGCGACGCCGCCACTAGTCGAAGAGGACGCCTCGGCGTTCCGCTCTTCGCCGCGACGCGTTGAGGTGGATGCGTAGGCATTCCCAATCTTGCCAGCACGCGCATCGGAGGACACGTCGGCTCCCCGCTACAAGGAGAACGCCGTGCCGCCCGCCGAGCCCCCCAGCCTTGAGGAGCTTTGGAAAGAAATGGATGTTGCCTCGCGGGAGGCTTTGCCTCTAGCAGAGCGTGCCAAAATAGAGGCGGAGAAGAAGGCCGAGGAAGAGAAGCGCACCGCGCAACAAGCTGCCTGGGAGATCTATGTCGCGTCCGAGAGAGTCAAGCAATTGGCTCTTTGGCAGAAGGCTCGTGCGAGGGCCATGAGGGTGGCGGAGGACGCCCGTGCCGACGCCCTGAGTGAAGTCAGGCCCAAGCGCCTCATCTACGCTTGGTGGTACGTGGACCGGGTGCACGCTTCCAGCCAGGAGGAGTACCTGTTGGCGCCGGATCACCACACCGGTGAGATCGCGCTCGCCCGCCGGCAAGCCGCCAATCAGCACCTCGCGAGTTGTGAGGCTGATGAAGAGGCGTTGTGTTGGCGCGCTGGGAAACGGCCGCGCACCAGGGCACTCGTGGTGCACCGCAAGCGCTCCTGCGAGCGCCGTGGGTTTTAGGAGGAGTATAATTTTTGTTTCGTAAGGCGATCTCATTAGTTTTGGGACGCAAATGATAAATCCTGAACGTTCAGGAATTTTTAGCGTCCTTAATTAAGTATGTAAAAGGGAAAGTTTGGAAACGTTGTGTATTATTATGCATTTTGCAAGTACGTGCATATAGCACAAACTTTACTATATACTATCGGACTACACGTCTCTCTCGATATATGCTTGCAGACTGTGCTACTCCCTCCGTCCAGGTCAATAAGTCATCTTTGGTTGTGCACAGTAACCAAGAAGGAGGGAAGACTTGTACACCTAGACGGAGGGAGTACTACTATTACTTATGAATGTGCAAATGCACGTTTGAACATTACGATGCGGTTTTTGTAAAAGTAGAAAAACAACACTAGTCAAGCTTGTGAAACGATTCAATGCAAAACAAATGCAAAAATGCTCATTTGATTGTTTAATTTTAGCTTCCTTCTCTGTGGTTATTTCTCTGTCGTAATTTGTACGGAGTATCTCACTGGATTGACAGGCATGCAAATTCCCAAACCGCTTCCTACACCCTGTATCGAATTTTTTGCCTAACGAGTTGTGCCGTGCAATTGGAATTCCAACTTGAGTACTACTACTAGTAGGAGTACCAGGGGCCAGTTCTTTTAGGCTTCTAGATTAGTAATCCCATAACTACTACCTCCGTCCTGGTTTATTGGTCCCCGTTGTAATCTATGTCAAATTTTGATCATAAATTTAACTAATGAAATGTTAGTGCATGTCACATGCACTACTCCATCCGTCTAGGTGATTAAGTCATCTTAGGCTGTGCACCGTGACCAAGGAGGAGGAGAAAACGAGAAACATTAATGTTTATTTGCTAATTAATAGTATTGCATGCAATGAACTAACCACTGCATGTCGTGTTTGATATCTCAAGTCATTAAAAGCATGCACACTCTTTATCTCTTATTGGTTGATATGTCAAGAAAAAGAAACGAGGTAGAAGTTAATGCACCGCGCCTAAGTGTTTGGGATTATTTGGTTTTCGTAAGATGACTTACACACCTAGATGCACCACGCCTAAGTGTTTTGAGTAACATTTTATCAGTTAAATCTTTTGGTCAAAATTTAGCACAAATTACAATGGTGAGGAATAAACCAGGACGGAGTAGTAGTTTAGAAGCCCAAATAAATGAGTGAGGCGCCTTATTGTTACTCTCCACTGTGACTAGTCCTGTGGGAAAAGATGGGGAAGCCGCTGAGGGAGTCCTGGATAAGGGGGTATCCGGACAGCCGGACTGTGTACAACGTCCAGACTATTGAAGCGTGAAGATACAAGACTCAAGACTTCGGCCCGTGTCCGGATGGGACTTTCCTTGGCGTGGAAGGCAAGCTTGGCGATCCGGATATTATATTTCCTTCCTTGTAACCGACTCCATGTAAACCCTAGCCCTCTCCGGTGTCTATATAAACCGGAGAGGTTGGTCCTTAGAAGGCCGATCACAATTACAATCATACCATCATAGGCTAGCTCTTAGGGTTTAGCCTCTACGATCTCGTGGTAGATCTACTCTTGTACTACCCATATCATCAATATTAATCAAGCAGGAAGTAGGGTTTTACCTCCATCGAGAGGGCCCGAACCTGGGTAAACATCTGTGTCCCTTACTTCTTGGTACCATCAGCCTTGATGCACAGATCGGGACCCCCTACCTGAGATCCGTAGGTTTTGACACCGACATTGGTGCTTTCATTGAGAGTTCCTCTGTGTCGTCGCTGTCAGGCTCGATGGATCCTTCAATCTTCGTCAACAACGCTGTCCAGGGTGAGACTTTCCTCCCTGGACAGATCTTTGTGTTCGGCGGCTTCGTGCTGCGGGCCAATTCGCCTGGCCGCCTGGAGCAGATCGATAGCTATGCCCCCGGCCATCAAATCAGGTTCGGAAACCTGAACTACACGACAGATATCCGTGGAGACTTGATCTTCGACGGATTCGGGCTAGCGCCAGAAGCACCGAATAGTCACGATGAGCACGGCTTAGACCTGCTGTCAGACGTCGCTCGGGATATCGCCCCGGCAGAAGCCTCAGATCTAAATCCAAGGCAGGTTGCTTCGCCTAAGGACGGAGGGCTGGACCCCGCCCCGCAGGCCGTACCCTCATCGGCGATGGAGCCGAACACAGGTCTCACCTCCGAGGGAGCCTGTTGCTCCAGACCCCCGGATTCATATCCGGATGTAGGTCCCAGTCCGCGCGCCCCCGAGCCCGTCGATCCTGGTTGGGCTACGGTGATGGAGTTCACCGCGGCGGACGTCTTTCAGCGCTCGCCCTTCGGCAACATGCTGGACTTATTGAAGTCTCTCTCCTTGTCAGGAGACTTCGGGCCGAACTATCTCCGGCTCGAGTGGGAAGGAGACAACGACAAAATTCGTTGCCCACCCACCACCCACTTCATTGCCACAATCGATGATCTAACCGACGTGCTTGACTTTGACTCCGAAGACATTGACGGTATGGATGATGATGTAGGAGAATTACAGGAGCCACCGCTCACCGGGCGGTGGACGGCCACCACCTCATACAATATATATATGGTGGACACCCCAACGGAAACCAGTGGCGGTGAGGCAACGGAGGATAACCCCTCAGGGAGAAAAGCAAAACATGTGCGTTATCGACACCACTCCAAGCCCCGCCACATCAAAAACGGCCCCAGAAACGAGAGAAATCCGGACTTTGCCAAAGAGGAATACAACCCTAGTCAGCCTACACTTAAGCAGGCCAGACCAATGACGATGGGATGCTTGGAGAGGGACAATCACACACCCCCCCCCTCCGACGACGAGGCAAGCCTCGGCAATGACGAATTCGGCGTACCGGAAGACCCAGTGGAACAAGTTCGCTTCAAGCGACGGCTCATGGCTACCGCAAGGAGCCTGCAAAGGAAGCAAGAGCAACTTACAGCTGACGAAGACGTGCTAGAGGATAGGTGGACCAAGATACTGGCCGCCGAAAAGTATGAACTCGACAGCCCCAATAAAGGGCAAACACGGCACAACTGGCTACCTCAACTCGAGCAGGAAAACCACGGGCACACACACAGACGCCCACGCATCAATACGGTCCAAGGCGGCAAGAGGCAGACACGAAGAGACACCCTCAGGCCTCGACACAAAGGTCATAAACATCAAGACAAGGAAGTTGGTGCCAAGTCCGGCAACGCTCAGTACGCTAAACGAACAGAGAACAGCACAAGCCTACTCGACCGTAGCCACACGCTGGATCAGCCATGTGAAATTCACGGTACCCCCAGAAGGACGGCAAAGCATACCAATAGAGAATGCAAGATCCTCAAAACAAAGCGGTTGGTCGCGCGCCGCAAGCAATAAGGGGAGATGCCTCGTCAAGACCCCCTCCCCAGAGCGTAATAGTACGGCCGAGCGCCCAGGACCACATAAACCACAGCAAGTCAATTGCAGTGCCTCTAGACCTAGTAGTCCGGGGGCTCCATAACACACAAAGCCCACAAGGGTATGACGCCACGGAAAACATCTCCTAAAAGATGTAAGGCACAAAGGCCAAGTTTTATTGTCCCACCACTCTAAACGGTTGTCTTCGGGGCACCCAAAAAATGATACGCCAAAGAATAAATCCTCGGCACCTTCCCACCATACGATAGTTTACCGTATGCTAACGGGAAAAACCACGTCGGCTAGATTCCACGTGGTAAATTACCCAGGCCAACCATCTAGACATCCATTGCGGAGTCCGCACTACCTCACGGTCTAACGGCTGGGCACACCAGGGCCCAATTAGGGACCCTGGGAGCAACAACAAGAGGACACCTAGCTGCCTTCAAGCATTTCGCATTTGCAAACTAACGATTGACGCAGAACAGTACTGGCGGCGTGGAATTATCCCGGACACAAAAAGGAAGGAACATGCAGGTAGAAGGTAGTTCAGGTTCATTCTCGATCCACTCACAACCCCCTCCAGTCCGGCCACAACAGTTTCTGCCAAATAACACCTCTTTCCATACATCATACTCATATGCATAGACATATCATCCTACTACAATGCGACTTAAATAGCAATTACCGGCTGTCGTTTATCGCCGACGCCTCTTTGCCGAAAATGACAGCCATGCTTCGCGTACGCCTGGTTGTACCAGGGGCTCCACAGTACGGCAATAAAGTCCGACCACCTTTTCGGTCGTTCGGCACCCTGAACTTATAGCACTATATGCATCGGTTCCGAATCATGTCTTGGGTCAATGGTTGGGTTTGCCCGGCTCCCATGTTTTGGTACCTTACGTTCCGTTCTATCGGCTAAGGTAGCGCTGGGAGAACTACTGCGATTGTGTCCGGGTTCAGCCGGACGAGCACCTCAGTAGAGAAAGCCGAAAGCCGACTGTCATGATAAAGCGAGAGCCGGTCCGCTGTTCGAGAGGTTGTAAAATCCTTAAAGATTTATTCTGCACCACGCCATTATAAATGCTAAGTGCGACGGATCGATCTTCTGATCAGGCGCCAATAGAACCCCTAGTTCGGCCTTCCAAACACTAGGGGATGCGCCGACCATACTCGAATTCCTATGGCTAAGTTTGAGTAATAAAGCCTTATAGTCCGATTGCCTGGTTCGCGGAAAGATACACCTCCTTAAAAGGACCCAACTATGGGATAAAGAGCGTTCAGATATATCCCGAACACCCCCGTATCCTTTTTTATGAGGGGGCAGAAGCCGACGACTGGCCAACTCCCAGAATTTGCATACAATAAACAGCCGCACAGGAAGAACATATGTTCAAATAAAACAGGCAATATATAATAAACATGCCATTATCCCATATTACAACAAGCGCCACAAATGCCCTCAGGGAAATATGATGTCTTTAGCACACTTGTCTGCCATAAGGCGGGCCCCTTTCATCACACCTTCATAATACAGCTCGGCCTTGCAGTGCTCCTTACCCTCTGGCGGCCCCTCAGTCATCAGCTTTTCCGCGTCAAGCCTCCCCCAATGCACTTTCGCATGGGCAAACACCATACGCGCGCCTTCTATGCAGACTGATCGCTTGATAGCATCAAGCCGAGGACAGGCGCCCACAATCTGCTTGACGAGTGCGAAGTAGCTGCTTGGAATCGGCTCCGCAGGCCACAACCGGACAACTAAGTCCTTCATGGCTAGTTCGGCCGCCTGGTGCAGTTCGACCAGCTGTTTCATCTGATAGATAAATGGCACCAGATAGTTCGGCGCCAGATACTATGACCAGAAATCCCTCTCCGCAGTCTTCTTCTCCTCGGTGCGGTAGAATTGAGCGGCATCTGATATGCTGCGAGGAAGATCCGCAAAAGCCCCTGGAAAAATAAGAATTCAGCTTGCCGCTTGGATTCTTCACATTCTAACATATACAAAGCTAAGAATACAGAAGGCCTTACCAGCCGCCACTTTCCGGGCCTCCTGAATGTCCCACGCAGCACCTCGGGCTTCTTTTCGAGCACCTTCTGCATCCTCGAGAGCTTGGGCGAGCTCGGATTCTTTCCCTTCTAGACTTTGCTCCAAGCCCTCGCTTTTCTTCACAGCTTTCTGGAGCTCTCGCTCAGCTGTGATAACCCTGGCCTCGTGTTTTTCACGAAGCGCCTGTTCGGCCTCAGCCTTCTTGTTGGCATCAGCCAAAGCTTTCTTTAGTGCCTCGTATTCGGCACCTGCTCCTAGAGCACACAATACTAAAACTTTTTATTCTGCACAACCATTCGTTTGTGCCAACTCCAAGACAAATGTTTTCAACATACCTTGCTTGTCTTCCAGTTGCTTTCTCACACGGCCGAGCTCTTCCTCGGCCCGTGCAAGGCTCTGCTTCAGTTCGGACACATCCGCATTGAAAGTGGATGTCCTCTCTGTGGATGCCTATGTTCACACCAAAGAGTATACGTTATTTACATAGGCTCCTGCGAAGGCAGGGGGTTTGATCCCCTGCCCGGCTCTGTCTCCTTCGCCGGACAGTGCATCAGGGGCTACTACTCATATTATGACAAATTCCTCAAGGGTTTCCTAGGAAACATACCTCAAAAGCCTTTATAAGGCTAAGGCAGGACGCGTTCAGCCCGCTCTCGGCGGACTTAATCCTTTCAACCACCTCGCCCATAAGGGCCTGATGCTCATCGACAATAGACGTGTTCTTCAACGCTGACGATAGACCGCCAGGCAGCTCTGCTTGAACAGAGGATGCCGACAGCGTAGGCAGGCCCCCCGCCATTAGGGGTGGCTACTCGCTCGATCCCAAAACCCTAGAGGTCCCGGGTGCCGTATCCATCCCCGTGTGTTCGGCACCAGGGATATGTCCTCCCTGGTCCGGGTCTTGTCGAGATGACTCCTCAGTGTCGCGCCCAGACATGGGGGAAGGGGCCCGCGGAGGCGTCTCGCTCGCCAAAGCGTCCGAGTCCAGTGAATCCTCCGATGAGGACTGGCCGGCGCAGGACCTTACCGGACTGTGCAATATATAGGCAACAGTCAAAACTACTACACCCAAAAACAATCCCGGAGGCATATGCATGTTTGGATACTTATGACTTCCCCAGGGGCTGGGCCTTGGGATCCCACTCCGGGCTGCTATCGGCAGCCGTGGGGGATGCCCCTAGGAGGGAATTTTCCCCCCTCTTGGGCAATCCGGCCTCCAGAGAGGTGGAGGCCATCCTCTTCCTCCCACCGTCAGAGTGAGGCTCATCCTCCTATGCTTCCTCCTCCTCGCGCTCAGACGAAGGATCGTCGCTGGAGTCTTCGGATTTGGCGTCCGAAGCCTCGCGACGGCGAAGGCCGCCCAGGGTCTTGTTGACCTTCTTGGAGGCCTCTTTCTTTGGCGCCTTGTAAGGCGCGGGGACCAGCATCTTCGTCAGAAGAGGTCCGGACGGTTCCTCCGGTAGGGGGGCTGGACATTGTATCTGCTCCACCTTCTTTATCCATCCCTGAGGTCACAATGAAACACGATTAAGGTGTCTCCCACATAACATGCCAGCTGAGGCATGAATAGATGGAGTGCGGCTGTGACTTACCGAGCTTGGAGAATGGGATGATCGATACCCACGGTCCTCGGCGGGGCCCGGCCATGATTTGCCGGACTTAAAGAGCACCTTCCAGATATCCTTGTGGGAGGAATCATAAAGCACCTGAAGGGTTTGGTGCTCAGCCGGGTCGAATTCCCATAGGGTACAAGCTCGACGGTGACAAGGGAGAACCAGGCGAACTAGCATCACCTGGACTATGTCGACGAGTTTGACATCCCTATCGACCACACCCTGGATGCGCGTATGGAGCAGTAACAACTCATCGGACGAGCACCAGTTCGGGCCTTCTTGGGCCAGGACGTGAGCCGCAGTGGAGCTCCGGATCTGAACCCTGGAGCTGCCTCCCACTTCTTGCCGCGTGGTTCGCTGATATAGAACCACTGCTGCTGCCACTCCTTGACGGAGTCGTTGAAAGCGCCTTTCGGACAAATGGCCTTGGGCATCTTGCTTACCATGTCTCCGCCACACTCGGCGTGTTCGCCACTCACCACCTTGGGCTTCACATTGAAGATCTTCAGCCATAGGCCAAAGTGAGGTGGGATCCGGAGAAAAGCCTCGCACACGACGATGAACGTCGAGATGTTGAGGAAGGAGTTGGGGGAAAGATCATGAAAATTGATCCCGTAGTAATACATGACATGACTCCCCGAACGAACGGGTGAAGGGGAAACCCGAGCCCACAGACAAAATGGGGAAGGAACACGACTCTCTCATGAGATTCCAGAGTAGGGACGACCTGTCCCGCTGGGGGAAGACGGTGACCGATCTTCTGGGCCAGATACCCGGCTCCTCGGAGCTTCTTGATGTCCTTCTCCTGGACAGTTGAGGCCATCCATCTACCTCCTGCTCCGGATCTGGACATCTTCGGGAAACTTCCCTTCAACGGGGAAGAAGAGTGCTTGGGCGTTAGGGCTCGCACAGAGGGGAATGAGCTAGCGGAAGGAGAAGGCATGGGTAAAAGAGAAAGGAACCTGACCTCCTTATAAAGGCGATAGTCCCCACTTGCCTGGTGGAACCCGTCTGCCTCCCACTCGCCGTGGTTAGCGGCACGGTTAGATTACCCATACCCGTATTGATGAGAATCCCGTGATAAGGGGACACAATCTCTGCTTTGACGAGACGTGTCAAAGAAACCGCCTCGCAATACGCGCTGTAGCTGGTTGTGGGAAAACAGATCGAATAATGATCCGACCGTAATAACATATCACGTCATTAGGAAAAAAATTGTTAGCAGATGGCTTTTGTGAAATATCATTCCCTCTACGGTGGCATATGAAGACCATCTTGCAGATCCGGACACGGTCTACGTGTTCGATAACCACTTTGGAGTATTCGGAGGAGGAACCCGCCTTGCAATGCGGAAGACAATACTGTGCGCTGGACTCATCGTCGTTGAAGCCTGGTTCAGGGGCTACTGAGGGAGTCCTGGATAATGGGGTATCCGGACATCCGGACTGTGTACAACGTCCGGACTATTGAAGCGTGAAGATACAAGACTCAAGACTTCGGCCCGTGTCTGGATGGGACTTTCCTTGGCATGGAAGGCAAGCTTGGCGATCTGGATATTATATTTCCTTCCTTGTAACCGACTCCATGTAAACCCTAGCCCTCTCCGGTGTCTATATAATCCGGAGAGGTTGGTCCTTAGAAGGCCGATCACAGTTACAATCATACCATCATAGGCTAGCTCCTAGGCTTTAGCCTCTATGATCTCGTGGTAGATCCACTCTTGTACTACCCATATCATCAATATTAATCAAGCAGGAAGTAGGGTTTTACCTCCATCGAGACGGCCCGAACCTGGGTAAACATCTGTGTCCCTTACTTCTTGCTACCATCAGCCTTGACGCACAGATCGGGACCCCCTACCCAAGATCAGCCGGTTTTGACACTGACAGCCGCCAAAAGAACTGGCCCTAGGAGTAGTAGCTAGGGTTCGAGTGTGGGAGATTAACCGGAGAAAGTAAATGCAGAGAAATGAAATGCAAAAAAGACGGAGCGATGTGATGGTTGCTTGTCCGTTTATTTTACCAGGCCACTTATTACTGGGAGTGGTTGGGTTTTGTGATATGACGGCTTTACTGCCGCGCCACGAGCGGGGTGAGAGGTGAGACTCCCGTGCAGCGCCACCCTCTACACTTGTACTACATCGGTCGTGGTTTATTAGTCCCCCATTGAATTTGACTGAAGATTTAACTGACAAAATGTTAGTGCATGTCAACAAAAACTATATCATTGGATTCGTATTTGAACATAGTTTTGAATGATATAATTTTAGGTGACATGCATCAGTATTTATCGTACTATATATAATGTTAGTTCAATTTGTGGTCGTACTAATCTATAGTAGTAAGGTGCCCGTGCGTTGCACCAAAGAGTGAAATGCATTGATCGGGGAGTTGTTTATTGTGACAAAGGATGTGGGGGTCATCTCATGTGTAGCGGGTATCGATAGGTTTCTTCGGATATTATCTCATCTCTAGTGCTCACAAACATCCGGGTGAAATAGATAAAAAGGTATCTTTTGCAAACAAAAGTGTTCAACTGTTCAACCTGCATCCAAAACTTGTGAGGAAATAACACTTATTGTGCTTTGCAAGAAATGATTTTTAAGAATTAGTTTTTGAGTATCGATTGTTATACATGTTGGGTATAGATGACATGGCACTTTCTTATAGTCAACAGTTGGCTATACTATTAAGTAATATTAACCATGCCCTTATACACCTAGACGGAGGGATTAAATCAGGATGACTTGCAAGGGGGTAGAGGAGATGTAAGAAATGGTTCATCGTAAGTCTTTCACCAGTACTGTAGTAAAAATTCATACATGGAAGATTCTAGACTAAACCATAAACGGATACACTTTTATTCATGCGCGATACTCCAATAGAGCAAGATCCTGCATGGAAGTCTCCACATGCTTAGACAACGGATTACATTGAGCGAAGACTAATGATCAACATTTAACTTGATAATGCAAAAAAAAATTAGAAGAACAAGGAGGCTCCTCCCCGGTTCCATTATCAAATGAAACCCAAAGTGTCGTACATCAGCTCACTGAGAGGAGCAGTTCAAAGGAAGGACTGCGGCGAAAGCCACTCAAGTTTAACGACAAGCTTACAGAATCAAAAGTAGCAAAGACATGGGCCATAAGCGCCCACACACACACTACATGTTTTCAAAGTGCACTTGATAATGTGTATGTCCAGGTGAACCTCCTTGGAGTCCCCGTGCACCGCATCGGCGGGTAAAGGATGCCATGGGTTTTCCAAGTCCACATTGGCGGGATAGTCCCGGCTCCCCAGAGTCCAAGTCCGTCTGATGAGGCCGGTGTCCCCGCCCACGCGACCCTGAGGGGTAGTAACATTGACCACGCACCCGTTCATCTGCCTCATTTCAGTGTCAGCGTCAGCGGCAACGCCCTTGATGCACATTACAGAGACAGGGCGGCGGCCTGCACGGGCCTCGCCGGTGCCCATGATCAGGAGGAAGACACTGCCGTCCTCCTCCGAGACTAGCAGGCGGCCGTGATCCTCCAGCGACTCCGGCATGGTGAACCGGTAGCACGTGTCGTACTTGATGTTCTCGGCCAAGGGCCAGCAGTGACCACTGCACGCATCCATGAGGTGATGCACCATGTCCGCCGGCGAGCCACAAAACGGCATCAGGCACTCATAGCAGTGGACGAAGGGCTCCTTGGAGGCATCGACCAGGCCGTCCATGAAACGGGAGTGGCTGTAGGGGACGTTGCGCCAGTTAAATATATGAGCAAGTTACTATGAGATTTAATCCGAATAAGCACAAAATAAATCATGATGGCTATAACAGAGATGAAACTAATCATGTGGACTACCATAGTAGTAGGATACAGAGTAGAAACATGAATTCTACCACGAGTTCGAACAGGAAGGACAGAAACACATACGGTGCAACGGGAGCAACACCGTTGGCGTTGAGGTTGTCGCCCATGTCATTGAGGAAGAGGTTGCCGAGGTCGGGGAAGAAGTCGTCATCGGTGAAGTCGTGGCTGCCAGCAGTCGCGAGAGTGTGCTCCCCAGATTTCAACAGCGCCCGCCGAATGGAAGGCAGTAGGGAGTGGCTATAGGGGACGTTGCGGCCGCCGAATGGAGCGCAGGAGTAGCAGACGAAGCAGTAGATGGCGTCCTTACTAGAACTCCCTAGTCTCTATCTATCTATATCTATATATATATATCTACTCTTATAGAAAACCTAGTTGGTGATGATGGTATGCCTGCCATCTTGTAATATAGACCGTCCGATCTATATCTGACGGATAGAAAGCCAACTATGACAATTTTACAAAAGATACCCGCACCTCTCTCCACATATATAGATAAGGCCTTGCCTCGTTCATCCTTATCTCCCACAACCTCGTGCTCCTCCCTATGGCTCTATCTCTACTACTCTTCTTTGTTTTTTATAATAAATCGAATAGTGTTGCGCCATTCGCTGCATGCCCGGCTGAACACGCCTCCTCGCCTCCATCATCACCAATTGAGTCTTTTATAGCAGTAGGAGTAGAGAAAAAACCGAGTTGGTGATGATGGTGTGCCGTGCAATGCACGGGCATCTTGCTATTTTTTTGCATATAAGTCCAAACACCACGTAGACACGGTCTTTGAGCATGGTTCGTAGTCGTTCCACGCTCGGGCATTGAAGTTTGTAAGTATTTTAGATTAGAATATACTACTCCTCCGGTGCTAGTAGTAGAGCAGAGTCCTACTCTACTACTCTACTCTAGCAAGCTAGGGCATAGTACTGTAGTAGGTAATGTAGGGAGTACCAGTACTGTGATCACTCAAGCAAGTTGTCTGGCATTGATATGACCCTACGCTGCTGGTATGTGTCTCGTAAGTCAAGCGGCATGCTGTAGTCATCATCACCTGTCCACTTCCCGCAGCACATATTCGCTTCTCCATCTTTGTCCGCACATAATCTCGTCCAAGCTTCCATCCCCGCTAAGGCGCCTCCACCCCTCGTCCGAAACCCAAGCACTAACAATGGCAGAACCAAGCAGCGTCCGCCAAAAGAGTGGCTGGAATTCGCTCCCCACAGAGGTAATCAAGCTCATTGTTTCACGTGTGGGCAATCTCAGTACCATGCCACTCGCCACGTGCTTGTCGGGGTTGTACCGTATACTCAAAGCCCTCAGGCCGGAGCTTTTTAAGCCAGCTCCTTGCTTGCTGATGCGGCCTGATCTTCAGAAACAGCGTGTCACGCAGCATAGCGACCGTAGGGTGGCGAGCATCAACCCCCTTCACTGCGATCTGATCCCCGTCAGCCTCAGCTACATTAATGGTATGTACTGGGTCGGCATGAACACGTCTTGGATGGTGCTTGTCGATGGTCGCGGCAGCTGGATGCTCGTGGAGGTCTACACCCAGCGATTGATCCCCCTTCCTTCGATTAACACTACACTGCTTTGGCACCGTGGCCCAGAATACTCGGAATCTTACAGTAGCCAACATGATACCAAGTTTGATTTGCTCAAGGTTGTAATCTGCCAAGTGCCCACAAGATCTGCGAATTATAAAGATTTCAGGCTAATTGCGTTCTTCAACCGCGGTCTTGCCTATCTGACAGGTCACTACGGTAAGTGGATAAATCTGCACGTCCATCGCAGGATCATACATCCTCCATGGTTCTCTGATGTCATTGAACACAAGGGCTTTATTTACGCTGTCGACTCCTATGGTTGGGCGTATTGCTGGCCTACTCCAGTCATCGCTACAAACAGTTGTTACAGCAGTATGCTACTTTCCTATGATATCATGATGGCTTGCTTATATTACTGTCAACATTTACTGAAAAATATTCATGCTCATAACATGTTATTCTTAAGATTCATTAAATCAAGAGCCCTTTTTATTTGACTCCAACTTGATATGATGTTGTAGCCCGCCTGGTGTCCCTACCCTTCCTAATCCCAGAACCTTTCAAAGAAAAGTGGCATGGCAGTTGCAGGTGGTTCCTGGCTCGATCAGGCGACGGCGAAAGATTGATGATCGTTCGCACGTACCGGACGTGTTGTTTCGCGGAATACAATCACAGTCACTGCAGGGTCTTTGAGCAGGATCCCAGCTTCTCTGGGCCTTCAGGAATTTTTGACTAGAGGCTGGTAAGTAGCCTTGGTACACGCTCTCTGTTTGTCAGACTGAATTATCCGATTAACCAGGAGATAACCAACGGCCGCAAGTATCAGACTTCGACCTGCTGGCTGGAGTTTCCCCCGTCAGGCACCCATCTGGTTCAAGCCATCAGCCAATCTCCACAGCTTAATAAATAGTAACGTCTAACTGAGCCAGTTAGTTAGATGCGTACACTTGGTGTAGTAGCATCTTTATTTAGTTTGATGCATACACTTGTTCTTGTTTGGTAGCCCTTTTGTAATGATGGCTGATGTTTGGTTTTGAAGAGAGAGCTACGCCTTCACTCTTCTGGCCTGCTTACTGCTTCTGTTGCACCCCCAGCCCTGGTTGCTGCTACTGTTGTTTTCAATGTACAATCAGTAGTATATTTCGTCTGTTGGTTGAATAAATGTGTTGTTAGAACGACAAACATAATGTTTTGGAAGTCGTTGCACGGTTCGATCCTTTAATGCCCCGTACCGTACGTAGCTCATACTATTTTTCGTACGGAACACATTTTCCACTTGTTGATAACATGCAGCCCACTGATGAAGGCCCAATAGAGAAGCCCATAATTAACTGGAAGGGAGGAGTCTCACATGAATCCAGCCCAGGTACATGCTCATGGTTCCCTAAACATAAATAAGTAAATAAATAAATAAAGCTAAATGCTCAGGCACCAGTTCTTTGGGAAAATAGGTAGCCCAGTATTTCTTTTTGAAGAATACCCAAGCTAGGCCTATTTGTGTTCTCCGAATTACTGGGCTGCAAATCTTTCAGGACGAGGAGGGATGCATTCCTTCCTGGCCAAAGAGTATGCTCAATGACTGTTAAAAGTAATATCAAAAGGGGTTGAAAATTCCAAAAAAATTATAGCAAATGGGATATTAGTTTTTTTTGGTTTTTGTTCTTCACTGATATCTTATACGTATTTCATTGGATTTAACATGACATAGTACTAATTTAATTTTTGAATTTGTTTTAGTATGGCTATTAATTTTTGGATTAAGAATATTTTGTTCCCCAGCAAAAATTTGCGAATTTTCAAAATTTCCCACATATTTAGTTAATTTTTTGACCCTGGTACTGACCAGAAAATGGCCGGCAATTCTAAAAATGGAAAATGGGCTGCAATAAATTCCATATGAATTAGAAAATGAGTAAAAATTATAAAAAATAATAGCAAATGGGCTGTACATGCCACAGATTTCGAGGGTGACTTGTTTACGCAAGGCTTTGTCAGTGAACACACGATTCTAGCAGCAGTGACTGTTGGATGTCCATCCAACGGCCGACATGCTTCTTCAATCTCTGATCTTCCTGCTCCAGCCGCCTAAAATAGCGCCGGCGGGACTGCCTGCTCCCTCCTCTTGTGGCCCGCTGTGATGCCGCGCAGGCTTCCCCGGCCCACCCTACTCCCTTCGCTGGCCTGGCCGCACGCAATCAACTGCCTCCTTATTACGCGAAAAAAAATGATTCCTCCCACTGACATCTGGGGCACACCAATTGGGAGGCTGACCTGTGGGCCTACTACGTTGACGCATACACAGGGCTTGTCAACTTAGTCAACCAATGATTCTAGCAGCAGTAACCGTTGGATTTGAATCGAACGGTCCTGCTGCTTCTTCAATCGCTGCTCTTCTTGCACCAGCCGCCCAAACCAGCGCCAGGAAGACCGCCTGCTCCTGCCTCCAGTGGCCGGTTGTGCTGCCGTTGAGGCCTCATCGCCCCCTACTACTCCCACCGCTAGCCAGGACCTGCGGCGACGGCAGCCTCACACCGCAGCTGAACCAGTGAACCCTCGTACTCCTCTCCGCGTGGGTATCCACTGCCGCATCTTCCCCGGCTCCGCGTCGTCCCCTTCCTAGGCCTCGTCGTCGTCCACCGCCTTGGTGCTGTCGGTGCGGCGTGGTCAATGTGGTCAACGACATTCCATCGGAAGAGTACTGTACGTGGAGAGGCTGACAGCTGGGTCCACGGCCACAACCCAGTTTTTTGGTGATTTGCCAAGTAAGTCGCTTTGTCAGGCCTGTTGGGCTGCAAATCTTTCAACACGAGGAGAGCTTTCATTCGGTCGGCCGAGAAAATGGCCCATCAGTAATGAGAAATGGGCTGTACATTTTTAAAACACATCAAACCGGCAATTAGTTTCAAATATCTTTTTTTTCATTTCGAGATTTTAAATTACATTAATTTTTATGCGTGGAGAATTTGTTGGATTTTATATTGATATACATTTATTTTTAAAATCAGTTTGAATGTGAGTCGAAATTTCGGGATTAAAAACAGTTCGGACCGCACCGAAATATGCAAAATTTCGTATAATTTTTTAACCGTGGCCACAATATGGGTTGTAATGCTAACAAAAAGAATATGGGCTCCAAAAAAACCTTAAGAATTAGCAAATGGGCTGTAAATTATTAAAAATAATGGCAGATGGGTTGTATGCTGTTTTCCACAGATTTGACGCTTTCCTAAAAAAAAGGTTGACGCACAAGCAGTGACTATTGGATGGCCATCCAACGGCTGTCGTGCTTCTTCAATCTCTGCTCTTCCTGCTCCAGCCGCTCAAACAAGTGCGGCGGGACTGCCTGCTCCCTCCTCCCCGCGGCCAGCTCTGACAGCTCGGACCCACCAGCTATATCTTCGTAGGCAAGGAAGTGCCTCCTTATTACGCACAAAAAAATGAATACTCCCCCTGTTAGCTGGGACCCAGTATAGTGGCAGGCTGACTTGTGGGCCTACTAAGTTGACGGGGACGGAGGGCTTTGTCAACTTAGTCAATATGCACGATTCTAGCTCTAGTGATCGTATGATGTCCATCCAACGGCCGTAGTGCTTCTTCAACCTCTGGTCTTCTTGCTCCAGCCGCCCAAACCAGCGCCGGTCGTGCCTCGTGCTCCTGCCTCCCGTGGCCGGCTGCGATGCGGCGGAGGCCTCACCGCCCCTACTACTCCCACCGCTGGCCAGGCCATCCCTCTACTCACCCACACCCCCTGTTATTCTGCGGCGACGGCAGCCTCACACCGCAGCGAACCAGTGAACCCTCGTACTCCTCTACGCGTGGGCATCCACTGCCGCGTCTTCCCCGGCTCCGCGTCGTCAACTTCCTAGGCCTCGCCGTCGTCCACCGCCCTGGTGCTCTCGGTGCGGCATGGTCAACATGGTCAAGGAACGGCTTTCATCGGACGTGGACTCTACGTGGAGAGGCTGACAGCTGGGTCCACAGCCGCAGCAAGGAAGTGCCTCCTTATTACGCGTAAAATAATTATTCCTCCACCAGACAGCGGGGACCCACCGGACGGGCCACCATATTTCGCGAAAAAAAGTTTCCCCCCTGACTGCTGGGACCCACCAGCTACACCTTCGCACGCAAGGAAGTGCGTCCGAGCAAAAAAAACGATTTGCCCCCTGACTACTGGGACCCACCAGCTACATCTTCGCACGCAAGCAAGTGCGTCCGGGCAAAAAAAAACGATTCGCCACCCTGACTGTTGGGACCCACCAGCTACATCTTCACACGCAAGGGAGTGCGTCCGGGCAAAAAAAAAACGATTCGCCCCCCCTAACTGCTGGGACCCACCAGCTACATCTTCGCAGGCAAGGAAGTGCTTGACAGTCGGGACCCACCTGGTCGAAGCGTACGTAGCGTTGTCATTCTGGTCGCGAACGTGTACGTACGTACTGGTCGATGTAGAGGCGCGCACGTGTCATAGTAGAGGCGCGCACGTGTCATAGTAGAGGCACGCACGTAGCATGTACACGTACGTACAGTGGCGGGGGTGCAAGAAAGAAAATACGACCACGTACGTACATACGGGCAGGGTCTCGAACGCCTACTCGCGCATACGTACATGGCTGGGTTGGAACGGAGAAACATCGTCGTCATCTGGTTCATGGGGAGCCAACCGGCTCGGTCGGAACAGAATGCGTGGTCGTGTTCATTGGGAGGGCTTGGACGGAACAGGCGATGGAAACGAGGCCTGGCGTACCGCACAATGGAGGAAACGGCCTTGTGTTCGATCGGACAAGTTCGAAACGGGATCCTGTTGATCGAGAGGGGCCTGGCGTACCGCAAAGCGGAGGAAACGGACCTCCTACGGTCGAAACGGGGGTCCTGTTGATTGGGAGGGGTGTGGTGTACCACAAAACGGACGAAACGGACTTGTGTTGGAGCGCTACAGTCGAAACGGGGGTCCTGTTCATCGGGAGGGGTGTGGCGTACCGCAAAACGCGACTCCACTGGATACTGTTCATCTCCACCATCGACCTCCTCCAGCCTCCACGGGCTCCTATTCATCTAGCCTCCACCGTGCGCTACTCCTCCGGCTACTGTTCAACCACCCCTCCACGGGCACCCCTCCACCGTCTACTATTCATCCAGCCCTCCACACCATAGGGTCCTGTTCAACCACCCCTCCACAGGCACCCCTCCACCATCTATTGTTCATCCAGCCCTCCACACCACGG